>NC_046363.1:35868236-36143420 GCF_011125445.2 Fundulus heteroclitus
ACACTTTTTTTTTTTGCCTTAAAATGGGTAAGATGCTTTTGATTACTCCAGTTTACGAGTGTCCATTCAAAGAATTAACAGTTGGAGGCTCTACCCTGGATACAGGACACTCAAAGCACCACACAAATGTTTTCCTTCCACTCAACTTTCAGTTAATGAGTGAATAAAGCACTATGAACAGATGATGCACTTTTTGTGGATTACCGTCTTTGTGAAGTGTTTCAGTGACCGCTGGATAAATGTCAAGTCAGAGAGTTTAACCATAATTAAGTAATTTCTGGAATACCTGGGAAATGCAATCTTGGGTTTTGAATATAACTTTAAGCGATTGCCAAAAAATTACAGAAACTAACAGCTGAAATGTATTAGTGACTAATGACTGTAGCCCTGCCTTCAAGTCAAATTCTCAAGATATGTGCATTCACAAACATGAGAATCCATTTTTAAGACTTTACCATCCCCATAGAGGGAATTTAATTAGTTTCAGTGTCCCGGTGGGTTAAAGGCTGCACTAACGTTTTATTGAGGATAAATAAATAATAGGTAAAATGTAACCTTGCCTGCAAGATGAATTCTCGTGGTATTTGTGTGTTCACAAACACAACAATCCATCTAGTTAGGATGACCAAACGTCCGTATTTCCCGGGACATGTCCGTATTTCACGTCCTGTCCCGGGCGTCCCGGGTTTTTTTTAGAAAGTGAGGAAATGTCCTGCTTTTTAAATTACCTTCATTGGACCATTAAATTGACAGGCACTAGGGCACTGCGCACGGCGCTGCGTGTGACGTAATCCCTGAGCCGTGTCAGTGCGGGCAGCCCTGTTCTTAATCAGAAGATAGATAGCGTGGCTGTCAGTACGCCAACAACATGCCGAAGCGCAAATGTATGTTTACCGACGATTTACAAAAGAGTTTCCCCGCTTTCAGACCGGGTCGAGACAAATGGGAGGCCTTTATTGTGCTATTCATTCATTACAGGAAATGTTAAGCATTTTTTAATAAATACATTTTGAATAAAATTATCATTTGTTATTGGAGTTATTGCTGTTGACTTTTACTGAAAAGCATTTTTAATATATCATGTTATTGTAGGATTACGTAGGCCTATGTTAAGTGAGTGCATGCCACAAACATCTCTATGCATGGGTACAAATATATTCCCCCCCCTCTCTGATTTAAACCGAATCAAATTCGGTTCGGGCCAATCATGTTGCAGTATTATGGTTTAAGGCGGGACATAAAGCTGTGACGAAATCAAGATGCCCGAGCCCACAGCTGAACCAAAATAAACATGTTGGCACAAGAGGACGCACGCATAGCTGCTGCTATCACATCTGTTTTGTCGGAATCCACGATTTCTTGTCTGAAAGAAGAAGAACAAGAAGTGCCTTGACCAGCATAAAGTTTGTGGGATATTTTTTTTTTCCATGACACTTGGTGCTAACATTTTCATTTGATACCGTGATTGGCTAAAACCAACCTTTGATAGGTGGGCACTAGGTGTCGCTTCGCCCAATCAGCTCGGAGAATTTTGCTGAATGTCGCTCCTTTCCCTGTTATGATTTAATTTAATGAGGTGTAGAATCACCAAGGCAAAGTTGGTTAAAAACGTTTACACAATTCTTAATAAATAATTCTTAATTCTTGAACTAGGTCTAGGACATAAAAATGTCTGGAGATGATACAAAATGGCTTGTTTTAATTTCAGCGAGCGTTGGAGGAGCACAGCTCAGCGCTGCGAACAGCTCAACCTCTCTATTCACCCTTTCTGCGAGCGAGCGGAGTCGGACTCCTGTGTTGGATAGAGGTTTTATTTGTTGACAGTAAGCCTCACTGTTTCCCAGTCTGTCAACTTCTCTATCAATGTGTGTACAGTACACGGTGCATCGTGTGCCGTCCCGCTGGACTGAGTGTACAGCTGTCTCTCTGTTTTTTTTTTTCCATATCAGTCATAACAGTGTCCAATTATTCTGCACTTCTCTCTGAGAATACACTGTAGTCTTTTCATGCTGCTATCCCAGCTCCCTCATCCTTCAATCTTCCATGTCTCAGTCCTCCATCCACCCACTCCCTGCTGTTTTTATTTGGAGAACAGCTGTTTCTAAACACCTGAACCCATCATTGCTTCCTACCCTGTCCAGTCCCCCCCCCCCCCCCCCCCCATCCCCTCTTATGATTGTGCTTTTTCCTTCAACCCTGTAATTTAGAGGAGAGAGAAGAAGCAACATGTCCATGAGTGGAAGATAGAAATGTGTGGAATTTCAACACATTGATTCCTCTCTCTACATGTACGTGGCTGTAGATTTTATCTATAAATAGGGAGAGTATATGCCATCTTTCTAGGCAATTTCCTCTGCAGTCGGTCAACTTGTTTGTGCACCATTTGTCATTATCAGCAGGCTTCACTGCTGCTCAGCAATTACCACATTTAACCAATGCACACTCAAGTGGTTTGTCGGGGGCCCTGTGCTGGTGTGGGGGTTGCTGCACCTTCTCTCTCTCCCTCCCTCACAGCCAGGTCTTTAGCAGCTCGCCGCCTGATCACGCCGGGAATGGATGCAGACCTGCCTCTCACCTCCTCGGGGCTGGAAGCAGTAGATAACTAAGAAATGCCTCGCTGTAGCACAAGCCTCTCTCTAAATAGAACCGCTATCAGGACAGCCTACACACATTGTCAGCCCTCAGCTTCATGGCCTGTGGCATGTTTTCTCAGAAGACATGACATTCCCCAGAAAGTTTTCCCAGCATTCCCGGAGCCCTGTCACACCGAGTCAACGGAGCAGCGGGGGGATGCAGATGCTGGCTGCCCAGTAGAGATAACAACCGTGCTTCCTGTTTGGGGATGCATTATTTTCCCATAACCTTCAATCATTTTTTTCTTTTTCTATCACAAAAATAATCTCTGGTGTCAATTTACTGTTTGTAATTTTCATATCAAATCTGGTTCAAACAGAAAGCTCAAACTTGCATCTCGAGCCACTGGTTTTGATGCCATTTTAAAATCTCGAGGCCACATGCTGTGTTTTTCACACAGTCGGCAGTAGGTTTGCCCTCGTTCACTGGAGTGTTTACAGAAATTGGAGGCTAAAAGGTAAAGGGCGTTTCAGTGAATAGTTTAGCTCCTTTAACCAAACTTTGCCCGTGACAGACGTAGGCACTGTATGGTCTGGTATGAGATTCTCACAGACTACCTTGAGAGTAAAAGTACCACTGTGTTCCCAAAGATTGAAAATAAAAACATGTAACATGATTTAATTGCTTTTAGTCAAGGTTATTTAAAGGGGACATGCAAAATCCACATTTTTAGCTCTTAAATATATGTTGTGTAGGGACTTGAAGTCTCTAGGAATGCGAAAAGGTTTAATTTAGTCTCTCTGGATGCAGCATAGATATATTCTGTTTTGATCATAGTACAGTTTTTTCCATTTTGTGTTTTTTTTTTTTTTTTAGCAATAACGTTACAGTATTGGCTGCTAAACTGCTTCGTAAACTTTCACGTGGTCAACAGTAAGAACACTATCGTGGGAAGGAAAGGAGCTTCGGACCACTGTGGCGATTTTAGACATCATTATGTGACAGAAACGTACCTGAATGACTCGAGTCGAGGCCTAGAGCCTTCTCAAAATGAACTGCAAAGTACATGGTTGAGTAGTCGTCTTGCAATCGGAAGGTTGTGGGTTCGATTCCAGCTTCCCCTCGCCAATGTGCCCCTGGGCAAGGCACTTAACCCCAAGTTGCCTACCGAGCTGCGTATTGGCATATGAATGCGTTGGTGTGTGCGATTGGGTGAATGTGGCTCTAGTGTACAGCGCTTTGAGTGATCAGTATGACTGGAAAAGCTTCAGTCCATTTACCATTTTCTCCGGACATTTTCATTGATTTCCATGAGGTGGGCTTTGCTTATACATAAGATAAGATAAGATAAGATAAGATAGTCTTTATTGATCTCACAATGGAGAAATTCACTCGTCACATCGGCTCATACAAGAAGGTGCAGAGTAGGGAAGGTGCATTCAGTTATATACAGTGAATCTTCATATATACAATGGATCAGAAAGAATACCAAAAAAATACAAAAAAGGAAATAGGAATGGGCATATGATGTCTCATTTACATTCTTAGTGGTCTATATTTATATATATATATATATATATATATATATATATATATATATATATATATATATATATATATATATATATAATATACACATATCTATATACTTAAATATATACATGTATCTATGCGCCTACTTACATACGCACCTACGCGTATGTATGTGCATATACATTGTATACATTTGTACATACATACATACATACATACATGTGGGCTGACTTATGTTCAGGTGGTGATAGCAGCAGAAGTCACTACATCAGGATTATTGCACGGGTTGTAGGACAGTGTATTAAATAGATTATTGCACCTTGGTTATTGCACATTAATTATTACAGTTATGGTCACAGTTGCAGTTACAGTGCAGCATTGTAAAATCTAATAGCAGCAGGAATAAATGACCTGCGGTAGCGCTCCTTTTTACAGACAGGATGTCTAAGTCTTGCACTGAAGGAGCTGCTCAGCTCCTCTACAGTCTGGTGCTGGGGGTGGAAGGTGTTGTCCATGATGGATGTGAACTTGGACAACACCCTCCTCTCAGCCACTTCCTCCACAGAGTCCAGAGAGCAGCCCAGGACAGAAGTGGCCTTCCTCACCAGCTTGTTCAGTCTCTTTCTGTCCCGCTCTGTGCTGCCTGGAGCCCAGCAGACGACAGCGTAGAGGAGGGCTGAGGCCACCACAGAGTCATAAAAAGTTTTTAGCAGAGGCCGGCTCACTCCAAAGGACCTCAGCCTCCTCAGAAGGTGGAGCCGGCTCTGGCCCTTCTTATACAGGGTGTCGGTGTTATGTGTCCAGTCCAGCTTATTGTTGACGTGAACACCCAGGTATTTGAAACTCTCCACAGTTTCTATGTCCTGCCCCTGGATGTTCACAGGTGAGTGGGGTGGGGGTCTTCTCCTGAAGTCGATCACCATCTCCTTGGTCTTACTGGTGTTTAAGCACAGATAGTTCTTCTCACACCAGTCCACAAAGTCCATGATGACCGACCGGTACTCCACCTCGTTCCCCTCAGACACACAGCCCACGATGGCCGAGTCGTCAGAGAACTTCTGAAGGTGGCAGCTGTCCGTGTTGTAGGTGAAGTCCGAGGTGTAGAGGGTGAAGAGAAACGGAGACAGACTGGTGCCCTGGGGGGCCCCGGTGCTGCAGAGTGCCACCTCTGACTGACAGCCGTTCAGCCGCACATACTGAGGGCGGTTAGTGAGGTAGTCCATGGTCCAGTCAGCTAGGTGTTTGTCCACCCCAGCGTCCTCCAGCTTCCCCCTCAGTAGCACCGGTCTGATGGTATTGAAAGCGCTGGAGAAGTCAAAGAACATGACTCTCACAGCGCTCCCGGTGGTCTCCAGGTGGGTGAGCGCCCGCTGCAGCAGGTAGATGATGGCATCCTCTACTCCGATGTTGGGCTGGTAGGCGAACTGCAGCGGGTCCAGGGTGGGGCTCACCACAGTGCGCAGGTGAGCTAGGATGAGGCGCTCCATGGTCTTCATCAGGTGGGAGGTCAGGGAGACTGGTCTGAAGTCTGCCGGTCACATCATGTCACACAAAGGATTGTGGGATAGCCCTAAAAGTGCATTTTTTATTTATTTATGCAGGCCTTTAAAGTTGCTGTAGATCAGTTTAATTAATTTAACGGTTGGTCTTCGCGCCGAGCTGCTGCTTTATAATAATCATGTTTATTGATCTCTGCATTTAACCCAACCCCTTGGGGAGCAGTGGTCTGCCACTGTGCAGCACCCAGGGAGCAATCTGGAGTTAAGGGTCTTGCTCAGGAATCTAGAGTAGCGTCAGTGGGAGTTGAACCCAGAACCTCCAGGACACAAGCATTGCAGAGGGCCAGGCTTGGTCCATTGTGATGGTTCTTGCGATACTGCCGCTAGTTGTCACCATGTTTGTTTATATTTGTTAATCACGCCTGGTGCTGGGGCTATATTTATTCTCAAAAATTACAATCAAAACGTTATCAAGGTGGAGGCTTGGTGTATATAACCTTATTTCATCATGATCAATCGTTTTTTTTTTGTCTTTTTTATAAGCATGTTATGTGGCTATATACCTTTTAAGGTTCCTTAGGGCCGAAAAAAGGGACGTTGTGAGATTCCTAGGCAAAACTAGCCACGACAGGAAGCATACAGACTCCTTTTCCTACCTCCATGCTTACTGGCTGCTTGTCATGGCAATGTCTAACGTATTTTAGCTAAAGACTCCTTACTCGATAAGGGTATTCGGATGGACCCAAGGTGTTGGCCTTCCGGCTAACCAATTTAGAAAATCTGCCCTTTTAATTTTTTCGTCACGATTTTGTAGTCCAGGGGTGCCAAGAGGATAGGTGAAAATGTTCGGTTGTTGGGTGTATTAATCCACACAATTCATTATACCATCCCCCAGCATCAGAACCTCTTAACCTCAATTTCCGGAAAAGAAGTTTCTGCACTGCTAGATAATCGTATATATCTGGCTGAATGGGGTTGGAGTGGAGCGCTGTGTGACCTGGAGGGAGGGCGTGGTGTGAAGTGCCTAATTTGCATTTAAAGAGACAGCACCATAACTAGTTGCTCTCAGATGTACCTCAGAACAGAGGCAAAAGTGGAGCTGTGGGGCAACAGTAACCAGGAGTTCAGGCCAAAGCATTGCTGTTCCACTTTAAATCACAACTGAATTATTTAACTGTGAAAAGGAAGCTTAAAAGTAGAACCTTCCACAGGCGCTACTGATCATCTTCTACACTGTGCTCATCCATCTCTTTGTGGTTCAGTTCATCCACAAAACTTGACAGGTCCACACTGCAACGAACAATTAGATAGGTAGAGAAAATCATCAGGACTGACCTACCGTCCATTCATGACCTGTGTAGGTCCAGTGCCAGTAAAAGGACAGCTGTAGACCCGACCCAACCCATCTTGGTCACAGATTAATCAGACTGTTAACCTCAGGTCGTCGCTACAGAGAGCTGATGGCTAAAATGAGCCGACACAGAGCCAGTTACAATCTCTAGGCTGTGTCTAGTCAAATTCCTTGTTTATACCCACAAACTTGGTGAATAAAGTTGATTCTGATTTAAAAGCATTGCAATTATCCTTACTGTTGCCAGTGATTTAACATCACTACAGTTAATGTTATACGTTTGTTTTGATCTTGAGTTTTCGAATGATGTGGAAAAACAGATTCATCTCAGAGTATCATTAAAAATGTTATTGCTGCCAATCAATTTGAAAAACAATAGAAACAAGTTTGTTGAGTGATAACACACTTGATGACTATGGCTAAAAGCGAACAAACACCCATGTTTCCTTTCATCAGAATTTTATATTACTTTAATCCATATAAAACAATTTATAAAATACCCAAGTTAGTGCCATGTTGTGACTTGAACATCATGGAGAAGGCTAATTAACAGAGCACTGCATCCAAACAGTTGGAAAGTTCGGTGGAAGGAAAATGAGTGGCAAAGAATACACAAGCAATAGGGGCAACTACGGCCCTGAGATAAATATAAAGTAAAGCCCACTCAAGAGTTTGGGGGAGATTCTCATAGTGTGGACTGTGGCTAGAGGTTATGCCTCAAGAATCACCACACCCAGGCTCGTCCAGGACCAACAACTGTTGCTACAGCTGTAGCATTCCTTGTGTTAAGCCACTCCTGAGCCAGAGACAACAGAATGGTCTTACCTCGGCTAAATTGGGAAAAGACTGGTGGCCCAAAGTAATCTTTTCAGATAAAAATCAATTCTTGATTTCATATGGAAATCGAGGTCCCAGGGTTCGGAGGCGAAACGGAGAGACACCAGGTTCTGAGCTCACTGGGATCCAGTGTGAGGTTTCTCTGTGCTCCATACAGCTGAACGAAAAACCCTGTCAGTCCAGCACTCAGTCAAGAACTTTAAATTGCAGGGATAGGGTTGGCAGAAAAACTACGGCACCTTTGAAAACTCTCTCTATACCTCGAGACCGGTAACCGACCCCCGCCTGGGCAGAAGTCAGGGTCGCGCACACCCTGCCCCGCTGCCGCGTTTAAGAGCAGCTGATAGATGGATGGCGTTTCATTTTGTGCGTGGAAGAAAGGCTTGACAGTCGGAGGCTGTTGTGTACATCTGTCTTCTACATGTGTGTCGCTGTTCATCTATGTGCTGTCAACTCTAATTCCTCATCCTGTTGGGCCTGAGAGCAGGTGGTGTAAACACGCAGCGTGCCGCTCAGCCTGCCTGGCACCACAGGGCGCTGTTGCACGGCCCCCCAGCAGGTGTATTTGCGCGAGTGCATGTGTGTGTGTTAGTGACTTCGGTGTGTGGCTGCCTAGCTTCTTGAGTCAGAATCCCCTCCACCTGTCACACAGGGTGGGGTACAAAGGGAGGATGATGGGGTGCCGAACAGATGCTGTCTGCTCAGCCAGCCGAACCGTCTCAATTGCACCGTGTGCGATATGTGCACGTGTTTATGTGCAAAGCCTGTATTATTTCTTTAGTGTGTGCACGCTCGGAAGCTTAAAGGTCAGTCATACTTTGATGCTCCGGGCGCACGCCTTCTTCAACACGGAACAAAGGATTGACAGAGAGAGAGACAGCCAGACACCGCAGTGTGACAGAACGGCTGTGGAGATGCTGGACACTGTAGCAGAATGTGGTGGAAGGAATTCTGTGTGTTTTTTCAACCTTGTACTTCATCATTTCTTTATCTCTTCCACTATCTATCTGGATGTCCATGGGAGGGATGGCAAGCCTTCAAAGAAATGCCAAGCAAGTGTCAGAAAGTGGCCAAATCTTTTAAGAACTCGGCCAACAGAGCAGCTTCTCTGAGATTCCTGGATGTACGGTCCGAAAACCCACATATCTCAGCTTGAGCTCTCCACTGAAAAAAATAAGCTTAAACATTTCTGTGAATGCGAAGATGTCAGAGATCCTCCTTGCAATGATAGTTTCAGCTCATCCTACAAGTTAAGGCCTTCTGCTGAGGTTTATGCTATGTGAGGTTCGGTATGAACACAAGTACCTTGATTTTTTTTGTTGTTTTTTTGCAGAGACTTTCCAGCTGATATTTTAAAGTTCAGTTGAACATCCAGTTTGGGTCAAATTTACAGTACTGTAAAAAGTATTTTCCCTTCACAATGATTTTTTGGTCACATTTAAATCTTTCGGATCTTTTTTTTTTTTTTTTGCCATTTTGCTTATCAGCCATTCAGAGCTGAACATGTAGCTGTGCTTGCCATCATCATTCCACTGCATAAAGTGCTCTTGACCTTAAGTTCACAAACTGATGAATGGAGATTTCCTGCTATGCTTCAGAAATTTCAACATACCATCCAGGCAGCAAAGCAGCCCCAGACCATCACACTTCCACCACAACGTTTGACTGATGGTAAGAATTTTCCTCCTCTAAAACGGCCTATTAGTTTTACCTCAAATGTAAATATTTGAACACCTTCAAGGATCTTCTACATTCTGGTCAGACCACAGAATGCTTTCTCAAAAACCTTTGGGCACTGGGTATCAGTATATGTTTGGTCTGCAGTGGTTTTTGTCTTTGTACTCTCCAATACATGCCAATTTTGAGGTTAAAGATCAGTCATACTTTGATGCTTCTGGGGCATGCCTTCTCTGTTATCACCAAATCACAAACACTGTCCTTAGCAGAGACAGTTAAATAATGTCTGTCGCTTTTGGTTTGAGAAAGGCTTAAAAAAGGATGTTGCAGCATTTCCCATAACCCTACACGTCTTTTTTTCTTATTTGTTGCTTCATGATGTGCTACTTTGTGTTGTCAGGCAGGTTCGTTTTTTTTAAGAACATATAATTAGTTACCTGAGTTTCTGTTTTCCGGAGGTACAATTCTAAAACGACACAGAAGCCTTTTTCCTATAGCCACTAGCTATGATTCTATAGGAGATAAAAGCATTCTCCAAAGCTGACTGCTGAGAACTGCAGCAAAGAGTGGTTTGTTTTGTTCACCAAGCTGTCTAACAACCATTAGATGGTAGCTACATGCCAACTCATTTGGGAGAGATGACAGAAATAAGGCCTTTATGTTGCACCATCATTAATGCAGACGGATTGAATCTGCTAAACTCTACCGGACTTTAAGTGGAACTGTTTGCTTTGCTTAGATGAGAATAGATTCAGCTTTTGAGCAACAAACACCTCAGGTGGGTCTGAACTAAAATAAAGGATGAATATGTGGGGAAGAGTTAAGGATGGGGGAGGGTCTATCATCCTGTAAGCCTGTTTCTCATCTGCATGGCATCTTGATCTCTTTGAAGTATTGGCAAGTTTTAAAAAAAAATAATCTTGGAACCTCTGCCAACCAGCCATAAATTTGCCATCACTGGGTATTTCTGTAGAATAATGATCCAAAACATATGATCATAAAAATAGTTCAGCAGATAAAAACCATCCTTCTTCTTCTATGGTATGAGCTAACAAGGATAAGATGGCTCTGGAAAATCCAAACAGACTGACCAAAGAGGACTGACGCTGACATATATGTCTTTCTTTGTACACGTAGGGTTTTTTGAACATTTTCAATTTAATTGTGGTACTTAAAATAGAAACTAATGTCCACCTTTCAGAATCCATATGGCTGTAAAGGCTGAGCAGCCAACGACGCTATTGTACGGGCTTGGTTTTAGTCTCTATACATTTGCTAGACATTGATTTATGACCTTTCACCCAGGTGTGCAGTGTTTATCTGCATACCTGAGCACAGGTGTGTTGGAGCCTGGGAATTCATTTCAGGCTTCTGTTACACTGTGAAATGTATCTTTCACACTGTGGAGTTGCCAGTTGTATCTGATGTTGTCTCCTGTCTCTGTCATCAAATTCTGTCATAGTTACTTTTTTTCTCTCTTGGTCTGTCTCTTGCTTCATTAGCCTGTGTTCACATTAGTTCTTTCCTCTCTTCTGAATTTCTCTACCACTCTGGGCTTTCCTGTTCATTCGAAGAAAATACATCCAAGTGCATCTAAATAAATTAGTATATTGCGAAAAATCTGAGTGAAACCCAAGGATTTTATGGATTTTTAGACACACAGAGTGGTACATTTCACCTATTTATTTTGTTTTTATTAATTACTTTTGGTTACACGTATTTAAATAACAAAGTGTTGTTTCTTGGAAACACACTTTTTCCTTCCACTTAACTTTCCAGTTGTATGGCTGGATATAGTTCTCAGTGAACAGCCAGATGTCAGCTGATTGTCTAAGGGCCAGCAGTCTTCCCTATGATTGTGTAAGCCATAACGTAACATTTTATAACTAAAAACCCCTATTAATCTTGTTTAATATTAACATTTTCTGTGAAACATTTTCTGTTTGCTGTGAACCATAATTATCAAATTAAACACAATTTAGTCCTTGAGGCATGTCACTTATCCAATGAGCTGCATGAAAGACTCCCTTTTTGAACTAGATTACTGAGATAATTCAACTTCCCAATGCTTGTTGATTTAATGAGACGCAACTGAATGCAAGGCCGCAGTGTTGCTTTTGCTTTTTTTGTCAGGTTTAAATGACCACATTGAGAAAGGTTGCTTGCATCATTGCATGCCAGGATGTATCAGTCGTGGGAAAACTAGTTGAGAAGCGGAAACCTTAACCACTGAGCTGCTGTGAAAGCTTTCATGTTTCATTCTCACCAAGCGTCTCTAGACAAACCTCTGACTCTTCTTTGCAGTTACAGCTTTAAACAATTTGCGACATCTAACGGAGCCAATTGTGCAGGAAAAATATTATTTTCCAATCACCCATTGTCATCCGGGATGTCTTCTTTTTGCTTCTTGTTTATGTGACTGAATTGGTTCCCATTTGCACGTCAGGAGCAACTGAAACTAGAAACTGTGTTCGACTACTGACAACAATAGAAATTGCATTTTTTCCCCCACAGTGGAAATCCAAGCACACCACAGAGACCTGTCCTCTAAGAGTGCATTTAATATTGCAGCCAGGTCCAACTGGGTTTGGTGCAACATTCAGCTAACGCCGTGCACTCGCCTCAGGGCCTGACCAAGGTGGGCGGCGTGTAAAGCACATACAGCGTTTTGCCTGTCTGGCTTCTGTTTTCTCTGTTAAATTATATACAGTTCTCTCACCGTCTCGCTCAATATCCTCCTCCCTTTTTTCCCCATCTGGCCGATCCAGCTGAGGTTAACACACGCCGCTCTGCTGTGACACCAGGATGCAGGAATCTCATGAATAGCAATGCAATAAACCTGCAGGCCTCTGACATTTGAAAAGTGGGTTTTGAATTTAGGTTCATTTCAATATTCAGATTGTAAACTGAAGAGGACAGTTTTTTTAGGAGGGGGGGTGGGTCTGTCATTTTTGATAAAATGCTGCATTGTGTGAGAACATCTGTATATTCTGAGCAGGCAGTTTTAAGTGTTACGACCTGTTTCGGGGAGGCTCAGAGCGTAATATATTGTGAGTGATCCCAATGCTCAACAAATCTCAAACAGTCACAATAATTGTAAGTTCCAACAGGCAGTCTGTTGATTTATTAAAAGCTGTTCGTTAACACATGTTCTGCTTACAAAGGAGGAGATACTTAGTCTTTAGAGTGAGCGAAGGCCCGAAATGAACAAACAATAGGGACTATCTCAATAAGAAACACTTGCCTAATGAAAAAACGAATAAACCAAATTACTAAACCTTACCTCCATATCTAAATAAACAGGAGAAAACTAGTGCAAACATAAACGGCGGTTCACTCCTCTAAGTCCTCATCACATTTACAGTTTGCTTTTAACAGCAGTAGCTTAACAATGTGTGGCCAGTTGGGACGAGCAGAGAAAGGGGATTACAAGCAGTCTGCCTCGTCGTCTTTTTTATACGCGTCATCTTCGTCGGTCCACCAATCCGTTGTCTAAGATCTGCGGGATCTGATCAACAACTGCCACCTGCACACTCAGATTTGCATTTAGAAAAAAACCTTACGACTCTAGTAAGGGTCTCGTAACATAAGGTATTTAGAACCACTCCTAGTCTTTGTCGATAGAGCATTTTCAAAATGTTATGTTGTTTTTCAGATGACCTTCCGCCTGGTGTTGCACATTTATCAGAGATGTATCCTTCTCTTTGGCGCTACCCACTGTTACCGACCCACACAACAAACCAATCCTTTCAGAGTTTGCATGTCTCCTCCTTTAGCTGCTCAGGTTCAAGGTCTGGCTATCTCTCAGGCCGGTCTGAGTCGATTCACATGAATCGAGTCCTGTCCATTAGGCCGTGAGTGCATGAAGAGCACCTTTGTATCCATGTGAGACAATCAGAAGAACTCTGATCTAATTTTTGATAAGTTTAGGCCTGCTTTCTTAATCGTCTGCTTATACCCGGATCAAATTCCCTTCAACATTCCCTTTCAATCCGCTGGTTTTCTTGTTTAAATTTCCTAAATTTCTCCCATCCTTATTTCGTTTCTCTCTCTGCTTTGGCTGATTCGTCGGCTGGAAACCTATGCATGTGTTCGTGGAGCGTTTTTGCGCTTTATCCCCTTCCCCATTTCCATTTCAATCCTTCATTCACAGCTGGAACCAAGATGCTCAGCATGCAGATGAGCAGGAGGTTTCTCTACATTCAGAGAAATGATGGGTAGGACGAGGTGGGGGGTGGTTGCCAAAAGGCGCAAGAGTGATTCTGCGATAAAAACAGAAAAGTTATTGACAGACGGAAAATTCATTTAATTCAATCATTTAACCTCACATAAAAGCACAGAGGAAGCTGAGATGTTAGTGCCTTTCAGGTTCCCACTCAAAGTGTAAATGTGCTCATATATTGGTCATGAAATGGTAACGTGTTGATATCAGTCTTTGAAGTTGTTGCTCTAAGCTGTGGAAATTTAGCCACTTAAAGTAATCACACTGCCTTTGCCTGGTAAGGTGATCTGGTCTAGTGTAAAAAGAAAAGACATGTTTATGTGAGAAAAGAGTTAGGGTAGGGTTGGAGTCCCCATCAAACAGAACTTTGCAACATAAAAAAAAACATTTTAAACATTTCAAGAAATACTGTCAAGGACATTAACGGGGATAGAGAACAAACAGAAAAACAACATATGGACTCATTCATAATACACCACTGAAAGTTTTTATTACTTTAAAAAAATAATAACTATTTAAAAGAAAAATAATAACATGAAAAGGTCTGTCCACGGTTTAACTGGCCTCACCCCCATTGACCACTGGAGATAGGCACCAGCTTCCCCGTGACCCTGCATGGATAAACGGGTAGAGAAAATGGACGGATGGAAGTTACAGAGACCGGATGGGGTATTTCTCAAATGACGTCACATTTTTCCAGAGACAGCCCGGTTTCCCGGCAATAGGACAGGAAGAGTGCAAATTACATCGGCAGCAATAACCACAATACTGATCATTTTGGAAGATAACGAAGTTTTAAAGCCGTTGAGAAAAAGCCAGATAAATGTAGCCTACCTGCACAGATGCTGCTTTTGCCAGCTTCAGGTCTGGCCGTTCAAATGTTGGCTCCTTACGACCGAGAAAATTTAGAGACTGCATTTAGGTGTCTTTGGTCAGATTCCACAGTAAAGTCCTCTCGGTTACAAGCTCGTATCCAACACTGACATTTCTCTGCAATCCTTCGAGATTTTGGAAAGTCAATGGCAAAAAAAGTTCCTTCATATGATCACAATCATCATATTGCTAGTCACTCCAGCAGATACCAACGCAGCAGCGGCGTTTTGTTGTTGCCATATTATTGTGTGTTGAGGCGATATTCAGGACAGATCTGTTCACTATTTGACTCAAGCAAGTAAGTGTTAATTGGCCACTGACCTCAATTAATTGTTAGTCAATCGATAAGATGAATGAACTTTAGATTAATTTATTACTCGATAACTTGCATCTCTAGTATCTATCTGTTTGTCGGTCTTTGTGTTACCTTTGGAAAATTAACAGACAAAATATTTTAATAGGTATTAAAACAAGGAAATAAAGAAAGTACAGTCAATGGAATGTAAGGTTCCTCTATAAAGTCAGATAGGGGTTTGCAGCAAGCAACTAAAACATCTGAAAACAGTCTTTTTTTCTATCCAGATGATCATGACAAGTTTAATTTTCTTGAGGAACATTCATGAGCAGGAATTTATCAAAACAAAAACTTCTCTGTCTTGCATACTACTATATATTATTTCAGATTCACAGACTTAAACACTGCTGTTAAGACTAAATATTTTTTAAATTAGGACAGATGTAACAGGCTAAACATGGGAAAATGTCTCATGCATTGTTGCTTTTGCATTTCATTTTTGCATAATTTTTTATGTTCTTCCTTTGCTCAAAGACGTTTAGTCCTGCTTCAGTTGAGAATACCTACATGTGAAATGATGCGTTGCTTTGTTATTTTGATCTACAACAGTAAACAAAATGAAAAAAACTCCATAAGTTCTACAGATTCCTTCTGTTTCTTTACCTGTCAGCCGCTACTGAGGGTCTCTGCCGCCCACAACTGCTCTCAGCGCACCGATTAGGAGAGACAGAAGATGCGAGCAGAGAGTGGAGCTGTTTTTCATTTGCTCAAAGGGATTTTGTGGCATTTCAGTAGTGAATACAGTAGCTGCATGTGAAATGGTGCTTTGCTGAGTTTTTTTATTTGTCTACAACAGTAAAATCCTCCAAAGGTTCTTTCTGTTTCCCTCCCTGTCAGCCCCTACCGAGAATCATCCACAGCTCCTCTGAGCCCGCTGAGTAGGAGAGGTGAACAGGAGGGTAGAGAGGAGCTGTCTGACTGTTCAAGACACTGGAGAAACCATTGAGACAGAAAATTAAAAAGGATGCAAACTACAGCGCAGACAAGGTCCAAAAAGTATAGATGTCTTGATCTATCATGAAAACAATTTCCATTTGTCAACTCATGACTTTGTTTGGTTCCCCCCAGAGCAATCGTGCCCTACGTGCGGTACGTGGTACGCGTAGGCAGAGCTCTGGCACTGGAGTTAAGCATGTCTGCGCATTTTTCTGACGGTCAGCGATGTTTGATTGACAGTTAAATGGCACTGTGTGCGTTTAAAATGCTGTAAAACCGAAAATATTTTTGACAAAAAATTAGGGACTTGTTTCATAAACATTAAAGCCTCCTCCTTGGTGGTGTTTAGTAAAGCAAAAAAAAAAATAGCTTCACCGTCTCTGACCTACTTTTAAAACCTGATAAAATAGGCGTGGCTCTGCCAGTACCGAAGATCGGACCGGATTGGTTTGAAAGGCTAAAAAGCATGATATGTCTCCTTTAATGTACATTTATTGTGGTAGACCAACAGAAAGTAGTGGACAACTGAGAAGGGAAAGGAAAATGATCTGATCAAGTGAAACCAAAACTGAGATGTTTGGCCTACCATGTAAAATGTTATATGTGGAGGAAAACTATCACTGCATAACGCAATGAAACATAACAAGCACACCATTTCCACAGCTAAATATGTGGAGAGGCCATAATTTAATGGGGATGATTTTCTTCAGCAGGGTCAGAGATGCTGGTCTGAGCTGATGGGGAGATGAAGCAAAATACAGTGCGATCCTGGAAGAAACCTTGTTAGAGACAGCAAAAGAACAGAGATTGTGTCCAAGTTACATCTTCCAACAGCTCCCATGTGCTCTCTAACG
Organism: Fundulus heteroclitus; assembly: GCF_011125445.2. Taxonomy (NCBI): domain Eukaryota; kingdom Metazoa; phylum Chordata; class Actinopteri; order Cyprinodontiformes; family Fundulidae; genus Fundulus; species Fundulus heteroclitus. Next base: position 35,884,948 of record NC_046363.1, read on the forward strand.
ATTAACTAAAGCCTGTTCCATGATCACGTCAGTTTCTTTTAGCTTTTTCATCGTCCAGTGCATCATCAGCCCACCCCACGTGTTGAAAGTGATGACAACTGACCACAAGGTCATCACCAAACAAGATGACGTAGGGATTAACAATTTTCTCTCTCTCATGAGTCATGCTTAAGTCACAAAGTGATGAATATGGAGAACTGTTTCGCCCCGAATGAACTCAGAGGATCGGTGACCATGTGATCTGCTCTGCGCCAGGAGCATCAGGTTTACGGGCCGCGGATACAGAAACACTCAAGGAAACTGGCACAAATCGATGGTTTTTGTTGTGGGCCGGGGCCCCTAATGCACTCTGCTTAAGTGGCATACAGCTGACCACTCATGTTTCAGCCGAATTCCTTACTAGCTGTAACCATCTGCTGCCAATTGATTACAGTAACAAGTAATCGATTCAAACGGACAGCCAAGAGTGCCTGCCTTTAAGCAGCCACCCAGTACATCTCGACTTAATTCCTTTTAAAAATATATTGTTAAATTTACAAAACTAATCCCGTTTCTGCACGGCTCTGCTTGTTACGCTCACGCAGCTGTCGCCTCTTGTGCTGTTTTAGCAGCATGAACTACAGCCACTAGTGACATTCCCACTGGCAGCTCGCTACAGAGTTGCATTAAATCTCATCGTGCCGAGCGTTCTACCCAGCCCTTCAAGTCAAGCTAAACAAAGCACACGGACAGCCAGCGGGGGCCCGTTAGCTTGCAAGCACTCGCTCTCGCATTTATTGACAGAAACCACCTCTTTCTGCCTCTTTCTCTTTCCCGTTCTCTCTGCTTATCTCCTGCCTCAAGTTGATTTGCGGCTGTCTGAAATACATTAGTCTGCCTCTCTGTTTCTAGTCAGTCGGTCCTTTCCTGTAGCTGCACTCTGTTTGTTATTATTTATCATGGCATCCTCAGGACTTACAACCCATTACTTGAAGAGACAATTTTTTTTCCCCCCCTTTGGTCTTCTGCTCTTCCTTCCGCTTGCAATAATTAACTCTTGACACCAAATCTTATTTCACCCTTACCTATTCTGATATCAGCCGGCCCTAATGCCCTCCTGCTGTCACAGAAGCACGCACTGCTGGCTACCCTCTACCTCATAGTATGTTCGTGCGTCGCAGTTGCGCGGACCCCTGTCGCGGCTGTAACATCACAATATTATCCCCGCTTTCACGGACAAGATGGGAGGACAGAGATTTCTTTTTTTCAGCTGAAAAGAGACAGGGACAGAGAATAGTAGATGAGATGGCAAAATCAATGAGGCAGTCCCGATCGATTGAACAGAGGGATGAGTGAGGAGGATTATACAGAAGCGAAGTAAAGGGCACAATGTTTGACAGTCAGTATGATGTGTAGGAGATCAACCGGTCTTCTTCTTCTTTTTTCCTAGCTCTGGGTGTGTGTTTTTTACGTGTGCCTGTCTGCAACACCGTGTCTCGGGGGGCACGCTCTTCTTCACCCTGTTGTGGGGGGCCGTGTCAATAAAGATGTATTAGTTCAGGCTTCATTGTACTCACACAGATGGGGCCCTTTGTGGGACTAAAACGCACACACAGGCATGTAAAAACTAACCGACAGGGGCAGCCAATCATGAGCTGTTGATTGAATTTGCATTATCAGTTGTTGACAATCGATGTTTGTCACTAAAGCGGTTTGAGTATAGCAATTATACACTCGTCGGCCACTATATTAGACACACCTGTACGGTTCCTTGATCACACATTTAGCAGCTCAGCCTGTCGCATGATAGTAAGTGAGTCTAGTTCGGCACGTTGACATGCCGAAGTTCAGAGAAAGCATCAAAAATCGGGAAGAAAAGGAATTTTCTGTGACTTTGAACAGAGTATGGTGGTAGGTGCCAAATGAGCTGGTCGGAGTATTTCACTTACAGACCCCTACAGAACAGCTTGCAGTTCTAGTATGTTTTGTAATGTCTCAGTTTTATCCTTCTTGGTTATTTGGGGGTTAGACCGGGAAAACTGGGAACTCCACTGACAGCTGGAAGGATAAATGCACTAAATATAATACATTATACCCAGAACAACAACAAAATAAGCTTAATATATCATGCACAACATATATACAGTGGGGAGAACAAGTATTTGATACACTGTTGATTTTCCAGGTTTTCCCACTTGCAAAGCTTGAAGAAGACTGTAATTTTTATCATAGGTACTCTTCAACTGTGAGTGATGGAATCTAAAACAAAAATCCAGAAAAATACAATGTATGATTTCTAAATAATTAACTTCCATTTTATTGTGTGAAATAAGTATTTGATACACCAGAAAAATTAAACTTAATATTTGGTACAGAAACCTTTGTTTACAGAGATCGGACGTTTCCTGTAGTTCTTGACCAGGTTTGCACACACTGCAGCAGGGATTTTGGCCCACTCCTCCATACAGATCTCCTCCAGAGCCCCCAGGTTTCGGGGCTGTCGCTGGGCCACACGGACTTCAAGCTCCCTCCAAAGATTTTCTATTGGATTCAGGTCTGGAGACTGGCTAGGCCACTCCAGAACCATAAGATGTTTCCTACGGAGCCACTCTTTAGTTGCCCTGGCTGTGTGTTTTGGGTCGTTATCATAGTGGAAGACCCAGCCACGACCCATCTTCAGTGCTCTTACTGATGGAAGGAGGTTGTTGGCCAAAATTTCACGATACATAGCCCCATCCATCCTTCCCACAATATGGTGCAGTCGTCCTGTCCCCTTTGCAGACAAGCATCCCCAAAGAATAATGTTTCCACCGCCATGCTTCACGGTTGGGATGGTGTTCTTGGGGTTGTACTCATCATTCTTCTTCCTCCAAACATGACGAGTGGAGTTTAAACCAAAAAGTTCTATTTTTGTCTCATCAGACCACATGACCTTCTCCCATTCCTCCTCTGGATCATTCAGATGGTCATTTGCAAACATCAGACGGGCTTTGACATGCGTTGGCTTGAGGAAGGGCACCTTGCGTGCACTGCAGGATTTTAATCCTTGACAGCGTAGAGTGTTACTGATTGTTTTCTTTGAGACTGTGGTCCCAGCTCTATTCAGGTCATTGACCGGGTCCTGCTGTGTATTTCTGGGCTCATTCCTCACCTTCCTCAAGATCAATGATGCTCCACGAGGTGAGATCTTGCATGGCACCCAAGACCGAAGGAGATTTTCCGTTATTTTGTATTTCTTCCATTTTGGAATAATTGCACCAACTGTTGTTTCCTTCTCACCAAGCTGCTTGCCTATTGTCCTGTAGCCCATCCCAGCCTTGTGCAGGTCTACAATTTTATCCCTGATGTCCTTACACAGCTCTCTGGTCTTGGGCATTGTGGAGATGCTGGAGTCTGATTGATTGAGTGTGTGGACAGGTGTCTTTTACACAGGTAACGAGTTCAAACAGGTGCAGTTAATACAGGTAATGAGTGGAGAACAGGAGGGCTTCTTAAAGAAGAACTAACATTTCTGTGAGAGCCAAAATTCTTACTGGTTGATAGATGATCAAATACTTATTTCACACAATAAAATGGAAATTAATTATTTAAAAATCATACATTGTATTTTCCTGCATTTTTGTTTTAGATTCCATCACTCACAGTTGAAGAGTACCTATGATAAAAATTACAGTTTTCTTCAAGCTTTGCAAGTGGGAAAACCTGGAAAATCAACAGTGTATCAAATACTTGTTCTCCCCACTGTAGTAAAAACACTTGAACATCATTTGATCGGACTTTTAGAAATGTTTTAAGACTGAGCTTTTTTAGACTAAATTGGTCTTAAACGGGCGCATCCTTGGAGTAGATTTAGCTTCATGTAAATGATACGATTGTAGGTTTCTGACCTAGTTGTTACTTTGCAATAACTGGCATGCAGTTTTCTGACGGCACTGTTTACACAACCACTTTTATTTCTTTTGCGGGTACCCATCAAATGAGAATTCGTACTGCACAATAACAGTGCTTTGGCTAATCTAGAAGGCCTCAACATGCAAATAAGAATGTGCGCACATAAATACACCGTTTAAGTTTGACAGAGGTGGTAACACTTTCATATTTCAGCTGTAACCGCTGGGGAGGACACAGATAAATTGCACTTGCTTGCAATTCATTCAGTGGCAAAGGATGATTAATATTCCGTAAAATGGTTTATGAATCCCCATTCAAAGCCCGGGGGTATGAATATGAGGACGACACCAACGTTGAGTTGGTGTAGGGATGATAAAGTCCACAAAGCCCAGCAGGCACGCCGGATTGTGAATGTGTGTTAATGTGCAACATAAAGTGCAGCGCTGGATACACTGGGGACTTTGAAGGCAAAAGAGCTGATTCCTAATTAATTTTCTTCTGAAAAAAAAAACAAAAAAAACACATTAACATGCCTTGCTAAAAAAGATTTCTGAAGGAAAGCCAGCTGTGGTTTTGGAGAATAAAAGCTGCGTTAAATGTCCATTTACAGTTGACAGAAAAGTTAAATGTAAATGCTCTGGTTGTTTTCCCCCTGTTCCCGTTTTGTTTTTGTTTCCTTTCAGCTTATAGTTCATGAATAATAAAGCTCTTTTTTGTGTTATTTTGTATTTAGCTGAAACACTCTGAAGGAATTAACAGACACCACATTGGGAAATAGTAATGAGAAATGATGTAGTTTCATTTAAAGATGCAAATGCTTGTTTAGGGATTTAACTTCACATTGAAATGGATGTCTGACAGCAAAATCTGCTTTCATATCACAACCCTACCAAGACTATATACAATTTCAGGTAGTACGCTTATTTGTTGACAATACATGAGTCTATGGCCAAATGCAAAAAAATAAAAAAATAAAATAAAATAAAAAAATTGGATTAAGTTTAGATGATTAAGAGAAAACAAATGGTTATGTTCTACATAAATAAAAACACAAACAATGCTTTTTTTCATGCAATAAAGAGAAAAAAGGGGTTTAATGCGGAAACATTTTAGAAAATAAGGTCATCCAAAACAAATTTTACTCAATTATAGTTGTTTTTTTTCCTAGTGGATGGCAAATGTAAAACAGAGCAAGACAGAAATGCTGTTCTAATACATATTATTTGCACTGTGCTGAAAATTATATTTGATGAGGCTTTGGAACATTTCTGTGAGGCTGACCTATTCAGCGGGCTCAAAATTTCTGTGACTTGTATTTGATTGGCACATCAGAACTGGTCCCCATAGCTCAGTTTAATCACAGGGCTTCTTTTTGCAAATGTGTTGTACAAATATATTTCATCTGTTCACAAGGTTTGAATATTACATTACAATGATTGTCTCCTTCCTTTGTACACAGGCTCTGTGTAGAGAACATGGGAAAATGTGAATACTGAACTACATCTCAGTGAATAACAACATTGTAAAGTTTATTTATTTGAGTAATTCAATAGAAAAGGAAGTTTTATATATTGATTTATTACACGGATGTTTCAAGTGTTTACTTTTTGTTAATGGCATTTAATTACAATATTGCATATGGCTAATAATAAAAGAAAAAGGCATGGCTAAAGAAGCTGGTTTTTTAGTGTTGTATCCAAGCATAGAAATAAAAAGTTCAGTGGAAGGAAAAAACAGGTGGTAGACAAAGATGTAGCAGAGATAAGCCCAGTTTTGAAATGATTGTGATGCAAAACCCATTCAAAAGTTTTAGGAGGACTCCCAAGGTGTGGACTGCAGCTGCAAGAGCCTTCACACACAAACGCAGAATCCAAGTTCTTTGAGGTCTTCCACAGTGAATGATAATTTTGCGTGCCATGCCATCTGCTTTCGTTCTTCGATAGTGTTCTATAAAGTCAAACGTCAGGGAATATCGGAAGACTTCCTGCTTTCCACCAGATGACAATCTGTATGGAGATTCAGACCACATTTTTCAGCAGGACTTGATACCTGCCCACACACCTAAAGGTATCTGTTTTCATGGACATAGCATGACTGTGCATAATCGGCTAGGAAACTGGCCTGACCTAAACTCAGCAGGGAATCTGTCATCTTCCTGGTCACAAGGAAGACAAGAGGCACCAGAGCCAACAATGCAGATGTGCTGGTCCACTGTGAAAGCTACATGGGCTTCCATAACATCTCTGCAAAGCCACAGATTGATTGCCTCCATACAGTAATCAATGCAAAAGGAGCCCTCGCCAAATTCTGCATGCATATATTATACAGTGCATGTATGTACAGCCTGACATTACTGGGATGAAATCCTCGTTAATGATCTGATGTAATCATTGAATTGTCCAAGAACTAAAAGTTACTGTTTTCATTCATTATAACCCATAAATAATTGCTTGGAACATATGACCGTACAGCTGAAACAAGTCTAGTGTTTGATGATATATTAACATTGCAATGTTCTCATGAATGAGAACCACTTAACCTCAACGATGACCTTAACCTCTAGGCACAGAAGCCACGGTGAGACTCCCACATTCTTCATTCCTGTCAGAATGACCGCTCCACCCATAAACCCGCTGCAAGAGTGGGTGGTATCATGACTGGTGTACAGTCCACCGTCGCTGTTTTCAGGAAACAAACAGCTCTGTGTTAAAGCTCTGTTCATATCATTGAAACCCTGCCGTTGTTGCTTCCGTTGCAGGAGATAAAACCATATCGTATTTTGGATTTTCAAAAGGATGCTGCGGTGAATCATATTAGGTTCATTTCGGTGGCAACGCTGTTGGCCGAACAGATCATCAGTGCCAGTTGGCAGGAAAGCCAAGTAATACTACAAGAATGAGCGTGTAATGCTGAGTTCCCAGAGAAAGGATTCTCCACAGTGCATTGTCTGTCATTGTGACTCAGGCTTCACGTGACTCACCGGCCACTGTGTATCAGTGCCCGGAAAATTGATGATTTTGTTTGTGGCTCTGCCAAGAAGGCAGCGAGAGTGGGGACATGTATAGAAGAGGAAAAGGAAGGGAAACAAAGGGTGAGATCAAAGCATCATGGGGGAAGTGAAAGATGGAGCCTCAGCGTATGATTCTTTGCCACAATGTTGGGACATGAGAATTAATATGAGATTACAGCTACCTTCACTTTTCATCTTTCCTCTTCTCATTTCTCTCTGCTTTTATTCCCCAGGGCTACGTGTTACCCGTCTTCTGACTTTGGAATTAAAGCTCTCTCCTCCTCTTCCTCTTCTAATCTGTTCTCTTCATTATTCTTTCATTACACATCCCTGTTCCCTTTGTAGCTCCTCCATGTCTCTATTTCTCTTTATCCCCTCGCTTTAGGGCCAATGTGTCAAATATTCTCTCTGTCAGGTAGCCTCATTTCTGACAAGAGGAGGGGGTGAAAATCACATTAACAAGGGACTAAGAAATAGACTGATTTGTAATTTTGAAGGTGTAGCACTCAACTTACATTTAGGTTCAATGCACGTCAAACCGTGTTGACAAGTCTCAGTGTTGGCAGACCTGCCACATATTGTGATCTTCTCTATGTCATCATTTTAGTGAAAGCCATATGGATATAAAGCCCATTTTCACACAGGAAGGAAGAGAGGCATAGGATGGAACTGCCACAATATCTCTTTTTGTCACTCTAACAAGTTGCTCTCCAGCTCCATGGTGCTGATCTGTTGCACCAAGGCTTGTTTTTTCTAAAGAAAATTGCGTCTTTTTGTAATTTTCTTGTGCTTGATCTGTTTCCTTGAAAGAGGAAGATAAAACAAGGGCTATTTATCAGGCTAGACTAGTGACTCGATTGATCACAAAAACCATTATGCAGTTGCCTCACAATAATATTTTGTCATTATATCTGAAATTTTGTCAACACACGCCATTGCCATAAATGTCATGTTAATTGTGGAACACTTCAAAGTAGAATGATTATTTAACACACAACTCACAGGTTATTTTTAAAAGCAAAAGTTGGGTAAACAATTTTATTTAACGATTACACATAGAGACTTGATTATAGATATACATCCTCGATATCTGGTTAAATGCCTCTTAGGAAACTGCAGAAAAGGCATCAACCTTTGTAGCCCTAAACTTCTGCCATAATTATGGATGATATTTGATCACCGTTCTTTAGAGAAATGACCTAAAATGGTAGATTTCCAGTTACAAAGGCAACTTTAAAACAACAGTGTGTGACTTTTAACAAGGCTGAAGATAGGCCTACACTAGAACCTGATTTTCAAAAAGGATTTTTTTGGATATGTGATTGGGATGTTATCCTGTTTGAACGTCAATTTGTGTCCCAGTTTTAACCATCAAGCTGTGGGTCTATAACCTGACCCTAGCCAGATGGATTTCGCTCCACCTAGCTCCACTCATCCATCTGGAACAGATCCATAGGAATGGTGTTTCAGAAGGCTGGGCCTGATCAAAAATCCTTGCATATGATTGGATAAGCCACTTGTCTGTCATCTTTATCGACGTGCTATTTCAACCACTCACACCGAAGCTAACCCGTGATGCTGATGAGATCGACGCAGGAATTAACTAAACTTTTTTTTTTTTTAAATGTGTTTGCGGCTCTAGTGGGACGCGTTTTATTGACAGTGAGCTGACAGGAAGAGGGTGGAAGAAGGGGGAAGACAGGCAGCAAAAGGCCTCCAAACCTTTAGCCTCCAAACCATGTTAGGAGGTTAAAGGCCTCCTAACATGGTTTGCGCTAACCGCTCCGCCACGGACGCGCCCCGGAAAACAAAACTTGCCAAATCCGGTCGGGAGAAGGGCGAAAACATTGTTTCCACCAACAAAAGCCTTCAGAGGCGTTCTCTGATGTTCTTTTAATGAAACAATATTAGGTAGATTGGACAACACGGAAGAAATAGCAGCATCAATGTTAACACTTGCTTCCTCGATGAGCCGCCATTGCTGTCTGAATCAAAACAGTCTCACGTCACGGTCGCTTCTCCACTACGTCACATCTATGAAACTCCAGCCCTGCGTCCTGATTGGCTGGACAATAAAATTGGTTGAAGAAATCACTCTCTATGGAAGATGTCCCAGATGGATGTGAGTGGAGCTAGGCGGAACGATATCAATCTGGCTAGGGTCAGGTTAGTGGGTTTAAGGCAAAGTTGAAGAAATTGGAGGCGTTCATCTTTCATTTTACCACCCACTTTGTGAAATGCACTGGAACCAAAATACATAAAAATAAATAATCAGTATGATGCTATCACCACCATGCCTGCCAGTTTTGTATTTTAGGTTCAAAATGATCAACTGGAGTCCTCCAAACAGACCTCTTCTGATTGTGGTCAAATTGTTAAATTTCTGTTTCTACTTACCATAAAACCTTTCTCCGGACGCCATTTGGTTTGGCTCTGTGGACAGCAGTAAATTTCCAAAGATTTTTGAGCACGGGCTTCATTCTTTGTCCACGATGATCTCAAATGTGTAGTTTGTCTTGAAAACCCTAAATTAACCCAAATGGATTTATCCTCAGGGTGATAGTTTGAACCAGGTGGCTGAAATTTTTAATGCAGTTAATTTGATGCAGTTAGTTCCTCTAATAGGAGCATTAGCCTAAACACTTCAAACATTAAGCATCTGGAATGGCTCTCTCAACTCTTAACATTAGTCTTACTGAAAATGTCAAGACTATGCTAAACAGCTGGGTCCACATCAACTTACCATCTGACTGAAAATTTCTTTACCAGTTTAGCAAATTCAGCCTGGGTTATGACAGAAGTTTGTTAATAGCAACAAAATGTGTGGTTGAGGTGCAACTTCCCAAGAGACATTTACCCAAATAATAGTGAAGCTGTATGCTTAATATTGCCCTTGTCTCAATTAAATATTGACAATAAATTCAAACTTGTGCAAACATATCCATTTTTTTTTACAGAAATTCAACTTGTTTGCTGCATAATCACTCCACATAGGAAAAAAACAACAATTGGAATGGAGTGTTAAATTAAATGTGATACTGATGCTCATAATGAGTAGAACTGTAAGGAAGTTAAGCAGAGGAACGGAGAGAAAATCCCAATGGTTGGAAATTGACTGCTTCAGAAGACCTGTAAGACTGTAGCTGAATATGAAGCAACTGGGTGCAAACACCCTCAGTGCCCATTATGTATTTCTGAGAATTAGTGGATTATCCTCCTCTGTTTGAAAGCCTTAGCAGAGATCAAACACCTCAAAGTCCCACCCTTCAGTGATGGGAAGAGGAAGTTTGACATCTACAGGCAGGTTTTTGTTGACTTTGGTGCTGATGCAACGCACCTGACTGTTTTAACAAAAGCCCCAGTAGGAGCTAAAGGCAAAACTTTTAATCGTTCAGCCAATCTTCATTTTAAACACGTCCTATGCCAATGAACTCCGGGGAAAATAACAAGACGAACTGCTAGCTCAACTAGGTCAAATTAATTTTAAAGAGGGAGCAGCCTGAACATATAGCACTTAGGGCAGGACAGATCCTGTGTCACGTTAGAACATGCAACCTGCAGAGACATGTGATTTAAAGCAGAATGCCTTCTGGATCCATCTTGTCAGGAAATATTCTGGACATGTCTGTTTGAAGGAAACTGAGGTAATTAAATCCCACCTGGCCTGGGAACATACCGAGGCAGAGAGACTGGTGGAAGGGCTCAGGGGTTCGGCTGCAACCTGGTTCTGTGTCAGCAGCAGAGACATGGATGGATTAAGGAACAAAACCGAAGGAACCCGCTTTAATTTAAAAGGAAAGACAGCAATCAAAGCCAGTGTGCTTTAGTAGCAATACCAGCAATGTAATGTGTAAAAAAGGGTTATTGTAATTAAATATTTCTTAAAACAACCTACACTGTGGTATCAATATAAAACATTTGAGTAGAAGCAAAAGTGTTCGTACTTTTAATTGCTACTTGTAGAAGTGCAGAGGGAGAGGTGACCTGGTGGTTGGAACAGGGTGCTTGTGTTCTGGGAAGGCTGGATGTTCCCTGGTTCGAATCCCACAGACTGGGTGCTGCAGAGAGTTGATGGGAAGATGTGTGGAGACAAACCAGGCGCAATCCTGGGAAAAAAAAAACAAACAATCATAGACTGTAAAAGACTTGAGATTGGGGTGGAGGCTCATCTGCCATCAGGACAACATTAACATACAATCAGGGATCCAATAGAATGATTTAGATCAAACTGTATTCTTGTGTTTAAATGGCTTAGTCAAAGTCTAGACCTTAATCCAGTCAAGAATGTGGCAAGGCTCTTGTCCACAGACGCTCTTCATATAATCTGATGGAGTTTAAGGATTTGTTGCAAGCAATTATTTAAGTGCATAGCTGGTAGAGACAAACTCTATTTTGATGGAGTTTAAGGATTTTTTGTGAGCAATGATTTAAGTGCAAATCTGGTAGAGACATAACCCAACCGATCCAACCAAGACACAAATAAAATACTAAAGTAGAACTAAAAACATTAAAAGCAGAATAAAACTTACTATAACCACTGTGGTGGAAGAGAAGAGAAACAACATCAAAGTGGTTCACACTGTGTGAAAAGTCACTGAAAATAAGTGTATTTTTAAGAGACTTTAAATCAGCAAAAGAGGAAGCCTGTCAAATATTTAATGGCACCTTATTCAATAATTTTGGGGCCCCGGCTGAAAAGGCCTTTTTGTACCTTTGGCAGTGTGGGAAGGTGGCAAGTCCTGCTGGAAAATAAAGTAATGCTTGTCAGCAGAAGGAAGTCAGCACTTCTCAGTTATTTTTTGTCAGGCCCCCTAAGGAAGAACAAGACAATTCATGCCCCCCCCCCCAAAAAAAAAATAAATAAAATAAAAAATAAAACACACTGTCCGCTGCGATTGTAAATGGTATGATTTGTCCATAAAACTCTTATAAGACTCTTATAGACTACTATAAGACTTGTAAAAATTGTATTAGGTGTACATATAATGCAAGTAGACTACACCTCTGCATGATGTTGTATCCTTGTTGTTACCATTAAAGAAAATAAAAAAATTAAAGTGAAATATAGATATTATTAACATTGGTTTTTAGTGTCTAAAAGAAAAACATGCTTGCAATTTGCAGAATGAAAAAGATAAACAAAATTTCTGTGACTTCATACTTGTAAATATTTCCATGCTGACATATTTACAAAAAAGTAGAACCTCACACAGGGAGTGTGTCATATCACAATGTACATGAGCAATAAAGTCGTTGTTGCTGTCAGTTGCTTTATCAACCAGCTATTTTTGGAGAACATTAGCAATGTAATTTACCTGTTCTTATAAAAAATACTATTTATGACTTTATTCTCATAACCCCTCCTCCTCCCACCACCCATACCCATCTTTTTCGCAATATTCTAATTTTCTCACAAACTCAATTTTAAGTTTTTAAGTAAGCCATAATTATGAAAATGACAATATATAAATATTTGGAATATTTAGTTTATGTATAATGAATCTATATAAGAGTTTATCTTTCTGAGAGACAAATATGTAACTTTTTCATGATTTGTAAATTTTTTAGACACTCATATACTTTCCACTTCACATACATGTTTTGCTATCTACAAGGCCATGTGTACAAATAGGAGTTCCCATGAAAAGGATGCCTTGTATACCAAGATAAGACATCACATGACTGTCATAATTAAGTAGTTAGCCTCTTCCTTTTGAAGTTTTAACTTTGCTTCACGTGCCTCACCCGAAAAGCCTGAGAAACTGACTTGGAACGTCCTTGTTTACTTTCCTCTTTTATTCCATCTATGTCCTCTATCAAAGTACACATTTTCCCTTCATTTCTCCTTTGCTGTTACATCTATAATCTCATTCCATTCCCGAAGCTGTCCTCGTCACTCCGCTTGTCCACTGCAGATCCATTAGGTAATGAACCAGCTCGGTAAATCACAGCTACTGTACGTATGACTAAAAGCCTTACATAAAAAAAAAAAAAAAAAAAAAATCCCCCATGCTCGGCTAAATCAGCATTCTCCACAGCAATGCAGCATGATGCGGGTCTTACGTAAGGCAGAATAAGGAGCATGCTGCGCTAAGTCCTTCACCACAGGACAGTAGGCTTGTTAGTGGATCTTGTGTCTCAACAGCACGGAGAAGCGGTTATGAGTGGCTCAATACCGGCGATGAGCTGTATTGATGTTCGAAGGCTACTGGGGAGACTTTTCTCCTTCTCCTGCGGTTATATCCAAGAATAGATTGACTGAACAAGTTTTAGAGAAGGAAAGGGTTTTGGACCCTCCTCTTATCTGAGTCCCACTAAACTCTCGGTAGACGTACACGCTCCCTCCCGTGAACTCTATGTGAAGAGCAGCTGTGAGTGTGCATTCCTGTGAGCTCAGCTAACAGATCCCATCCTGAGATGTGACTGCTGTGTGCGTTTGGTGACATGGAACAGGTTGCTGGTATAACTTTTCTTCAAAAAAGGGCTGAGAAAATATTAACCAACTGTTATGGACCAGCTATGTTTGGAATGCGTGTCTTTGAACGCAACTGCTCTCTGAGGGACTTTTATAACCCGAAGGGCATGTTGATCCTTTCGTAGTCTCCAGTTGAGAGAAACTACAATGAGAAAGATGTTTATGTCGTCAGCCGAAGTTTACAAAGGTTTTATTACACTGGGTGATGCTGGACTAATTGTAAGTTATGTTGTCCAATCCTGAGCTTGTTAAGATTTGTCATACTGCTGTTTTATGTGTTAAATTACCTAGTCCAAGCATTGAGACCTGAATATAGTATAGTAAAAAAAGATAAACTAGGGTTGCCGGACCTTCAGGACCAAGTTGTAAATCACGAGAGCCACACCCTGTAAATACCCAAACAAATTCAGGGGGGATTAGACGTCTAGTAATGAAAAGCATGTCGGACAATGACAGACAGATTAGCGTGCTTTACAGAGCTTTGTGTTCAGTTGCTTTAAAAGTTATAATCGTTAAGAGTAATATATGGAAATAAGGATGGTCAATGTTAAAGTGTGACCAACACAGGACCGTTTTGTCTGGACCAAATAATTAATTTAAAATAAACTGTTTTACCAAACATTGAATTTTTAGATTTGCTCAAACCCCCAGTAAGCATATACGACAAATTAATTCACAAACCATTGTTAGGGAGAGATAATTTCCCATGTGTGCAGATGCAAATTGGCCTCTTTTCCAATTTTATATTTAATCAACAGTTAATTGGTCCACATCTCCCTATATTTTAAAGTTCATTTCGATTTGACCCTTTATGATTCGGGATGTCAGAATATTTCTCTACTGTTTGGCTTTCACCAAAATGCTTTTTTTCCCGTCTACTAAACTCATGAGAGATCAAATCATGAAACTCCCACCCTCATCCTCACTTCAGTTCTAGTTTATTTACAAAGCCCCCATTCACAACAAATGTCATCTCTAGGAACTCATATCCAGGCAAAATGAATTACAGATTGGTCACTTAAATATTGCTCCTAGATGTAGTGTAAACGTAGGTATGATGCTAATTAGTCACGTTTGGCCCATAAGGACTAAAATATTTTTTTCCTAAATTTAAATCATCTAAATTGTCTTTTTGGTGCCGCTATTATCCAAACAGGGTTTAGAAATTGAGTTACAACTTGTGTTTTTGAACAGTGTTTCAGTTGCATAACATACCATCCATTAATTGTTTATACCTGTTTATCAGTGCAGGGTAACCGGGAGGCTGGTGCCTGGAAAATGATGTTCCTGAGTAATGCGGTTTAAGAGAACATGAGGTCCCTGCAAGATGGTTTAGACACAGGATCCAGAATTTCATGCTTTGCTCCTGCAGATGTCGGAGGGGGCTCGCCCACGGCGTAATCTGCGTAAGAAATGCCACTGATCCTTATACTTCTCCGTTTTATCTGAGTGAGTGCATTGATTGTGACGTTAAAAGGTTATTGAGAAGCAGAACCACTTTCTGGTTTATTCGGCCCCATCTAGGTCTTCCCTAAGAAACTTAGTCATTAATATTGTAAGCACAGCTGCGGTTGTAGGGTCTGCGCCTCATGATAAAATCACTTTTAACTTTCTTTAAAGCAGTCCCGGGGGCACCAGGCAGACCTACGAGATTAGTCAACCAAGTCTTTTCATTGCAACTGAGGCAGGCAGGAGGGGGGAGGGGGGAAAAGAGAGGAGGGGGGGGGGGCTGTATTTGGTAGAGGGGGTCACCTTTTGTGCAAATATATCAAGCAAGTAGACTGCCACTCGCATCAGGTTTCTGAGAGAGAGAGAGAGGGAGAGAGAGAGAGAGAGAGAGAGAGAGAGAGAGAGAGAGAGAGAGGCGTTTATTTTGCAGAAAGAGAGAGAGAGAGAGAGAGATACTGAGAGGCAAATCACAGTTGGAGCATTGAAAGAGGACACATACTCACAACTGGTCCACATTTCCAGGTTTTGCACCTAAAAAAAACACTGTAACCACTTTTTCCTTGAACAAAAAAAAGTTGAAGACGCGGTCATGGCCGGAATAACGTTGGGACGCACGCTGCTCCTGTGCACCTTGCTCCTCTGGGGGTTTCAAGGTAAGTCCGCTACTTTTGGAGACATTACGCACAATCCAACGAACTTTAACTTGCTGTGAACTGGTGCAGGTTGTATTTTCCTGCCTGCGGGCTGTATATTTCCCGTGCGCCGCAGACTCCGACTTTTAAGAGAGCGACACCAAACCTGCCTGTGCCCGCCGCGGTTCCTGCCAACTTCGTTTCCACTCACTGCGGCTTGGTCGATTTTCAGTTTCTCGCCGTTAAGCAACCTGCTCGGTTTTGCGTTTTGTGCAAAAGAAACCAACAACAGACGGGAAGCACGTTTATCTGAACGGGCGCCGTGCACTGAAAAGAGTTTATTTGTTACAAGTGGAAGTGGGGATAATAATAATAATAATAATAATAAAAAGTCCCTGCCGTTGCGCAGCCGCTGTAGGTGCGAAAGGTGGCTGGATGTGCTTGGAGTTTTCGCACTTTACTCCTGCTAATTCAAAGGGCTTCCCCTCAATAAACATTCCCCCTGCTAAGCCAAAGTTAACCAATGTTTTATTGTGAGCTGAATCATTTCACAATTAAACCCCTCATAATGTTTAATTGCTGAAAAAATACCACAAACCCATAAAGAAAATACTCCTAAATCCTTAAATCTCCTGAGTAAATCTCTCCTCTGGGCTGAGAAGTCCCTTTCATTGTGAAGACCTTCCTTCTGGATCAAGATCAGGCTGCAGTTTTTCAGCTCTTTGATGTCTGATCTTTGGGATTTATGTCTCCTGTGCTGGTACTGAGCCTCCACCCTCAGTCTTCCTTTGGTGTTGCCTAAAACACAAAGCTATTCTGAAAGCAACCTGTTTTTGTCCTTATATGATTCGTGTTAAAGACAATTTGGTCATGATTTACCCTAGAGCGCTATTTAAGGAGTTGCTGTGCTTTCTTTAGGAAGTGGGCTTGATGCTTATCTTCCATGGTCCAATTTTCCAATTTAATTTAGAGTCTTTTCATCCTGGGGAATCTATTTTTTCTTTTTCCAATCACACACACACACACACACACACACACACACACACACACACACACACACACACACACACACACACACACACACACGCACACGCACACACTTCCAGGATCCTGGAAATTGAAAATGAATGCCTTGCTTTTTACCTCTTTAGAGGGAGGAGGCGAAGGGTGGGGCCTGAGTGCTTGTTATTCCCCTCTTTCTGTGCTATTCTGCTTCAATCATTAAATATGTCTCACAGCAGACATTTCAAACTGAATTATAACGCTTTGCAAAAATATTCATACACCATGAGCTTTTCCCTCCCCACATTTTTTAGCATTTGTTGTAGGATTTTTGTGTGATTGATCATATACAGGTTGGCACGTGATTACAAAACTTTTACTGATACAAATCTGAAAAATGTAGTATGCATTTAGACCTGCAGTTCACTCATGGGGAGTATGTTGTTGCCATTTAGTCATGTTTCCCCATTCTTTGCAAAATAGCTCAAGCTCTGTCAGATTAGATCAGAAGCATCTGATCATCAACGTCATTTGAAGTCTTTCTACAGATTCTCAGTCACATTGAAATTTGGACTTTGACTAGTCTATTCATCTGCAGTGATTGAACCCATTCCACTGTAACGCTGGTTGTATATGTTGCTGAAAGATGAACGTCCACCCCAGTCTCTTGTAGTCTCTAACTGTTTTTTTATCCAGGAATGTCCTGTATTTAGCTCCATCTATGTCCCATCAGCTCTGACCAGCTTGCCTTTCCCTAATGAAGAACAAGATTCCCTCAGCATGATGCTGCCAACACGTTTGCTTTACCCCATAGATTGCTTGTAGGAAACTGCAAACTGGACTTGCTATGGCTGTGTTTCAACAATGCCCTGCATCTTGGATCTCTTCCATAAAAGCAAGATTTGGAAATACAATTCTCTCGAGCTTTGGTTCTCTGTAGTATCTCCAGAACTGCCATTGGCTACTTACCTGCTTTTCTGTGTATTGATAGGTTTGTAGTTGTAAGATTTTCTTTCCTTTTTCAAAATGGATTGTCTATGCGATCAGTGAGCCTTAAGATCTTCAGAACATCAGAAGGGATTGGATATTGTTGTATCATTGTGGCAACAAAGGAGAATTGTGATTTATCTTGCTAATTGCAAACTTCAAAAAATTTAAGAATGGTTGAAATTGTTGCTTTTGAACTATTGTTTTCCTTTTTGGGCTTCAAGCATCAATAATCAATCTTGCTTGGGGCCAATTACGTTATTTCAGAAGGTGGCTGGTTGCACTAGATTTATTTAGGGGTGTAAGAGTAAAGGAATATAAATGTGAATGCAATCTACAGATTCTTAATTTGTAGAAAATCTTAAACATATATCATTTTCCATCCACTGAACAGTTGTGTACAACTTGCAATGGATAAAATGACAATACAGTGTCCAGAAGTTTTAACATAACAAAAGGTGAAAATGTTTCAACTATGTGAATATTTTTAAGGTACTGAAGTAGAAATGAAAAGGGTTTTAATGAGGGCTGCATTCCACCTGGGGGGAGTTTAAGCAGATAAGGGCATAGAAGTTTAATGCAGCCCTCCGCAGTACACCTGAGCTACATCTACTAGTCCTTGTCAAAGTGACTTTGATTCTGCTTATTTTTTTACTTCCTTTCTATCCACCTCAACCTTGCTTTTGGGTTTCCCATGGTTTTCATTTTTTTTCATTCAACCATTTGTCAGTATCCTGGTTGGGCCTTTTGTTTTGCAGCTACACAGTTATTGTACTTTTTGCTACCTTTAGCCTACTTGTCCAACCTAAAACTTGTCCTATAATTGACAGAATTGGGTGTAGTGTGCGACATATCACACAGCTGCGCTGTGTTGATTAAAAGGCTTGGTTCCAGGTGCTGAGCTTACCACTGCCCAACCCATCCCCCTTTCCCCCACCCTAGCCCCCTCCGCACTGTTCCACACCCTGGATAAGCTTCTCTAAAGGAAAGAAAAAAACCAACAACACATTTTTCTTCTTATTAGAAGATCTTATATTCTTCTGCCTCCCTCGAGTATCATTTTGTCTAACAATAGCAGCTCTTGTTGATTTTCAGTGGAATTGTGTCTTCTAGAGACCAACATTTTTTAGATGGCTAGGAACACACTTGCTGCTTCCAACTATGTCAGTGTTGAGCACAGATGAGAACTAACGGCTGCAGTTAAAAATGAAGGCGTCAGTAGCTTGTAAAGACAGTTTTTTTATTACTCAAAGTAATTTTTGTTCATTGAAGGATCTACTACTGGCTGCTGATTATGTGACTCCAGCCATTACAAGATTCAAGTCTATACACTGTTGCTCACTGGTCTGAAACCAATCGTAAAAAACATGATAAAACTAGAGAAAAACATTCGGTTTATCAGAAAATAAATTGTATTTCAGAAACCTTGGATCTTGGAAAGAATACAAAAATATAGTATATTGATTTTTTTATTTTTTATTTTTTTACAAAACTAATCCCATCTGTTGTTGTGTAAAAGCTTATTCCCTTTTTCATCTTTTAAGGTAAACAAATGTAATTAAACTTAGAATGAGAGTCAGGTCATCAGGTGAATTGGAGGTAAACTGTTGAAACTTGGGAAAAAGGGTGAAAAGAATCATTTTGACAGGCCTCAGTTCAGATCAAGGTGTCGGCCTTTGACACGTCGAGTTGGTCTTTTTGTTGAAGGCCGCCTTAATTCCCCACACTCATTTCCTCGCTTTTTAATTTCTGTACCCCCTGCCACCGTTGCATCAGAAGTGCACCCCCCGCAGCCGTGGGTAATTATTATAGTATTAGGCCAGAAAAAAAACAGCCATTTAAGCCACGAAGAGATAGAATCCAGTGGACCTCCTTTAACAGCTGTCCTGGGGCACTTTTCGTCTCAGGTTTGTAAAGCCACACATTGAGGTATGCGAAGATGTCATCTACCCAGTGATCTATCACTGTGCAGGCACGCAACCTGTAATTGTCATGTGATCACATATATGACTTATACAATGGAAACTGTTGATGACTCCTGATGTTACACAACATCCGAAACTTTATGGCTGAATTCTTGATGGCACACTACCTGGGAATGCACACACGTCCCCCTAAAATTACTCAGTTTTCCAGATGTATGTATTTACATGAGGCGCCGTGATTTGGTTGGCAAATAAATCCAACACGTAACTAAAACTAAACATTTTTACATCAACCTGATCATCTGTACCTTCTCTGCTCACTCTCTGTCATACGCTTCAACCTGATATTAATAACTCGGTTGCTGTTTAAGTGTCTCACCAAAAACCTGAAAAGCATTGTGGAAGAAAACTGGTTTACATTGCAAGTTTACTTTTGCGCCACTGTGCCACACTGAGCCACTGCATGCTCTCCGGGGGTATTAAACATTTTTCAATTGGGTTCACTTCTCTGTGGACAGGAACTGCAGCGTTTACAGAACCCTTGATTTTACTAATGACCATCATCCTTAGTAAAAAAAGTACTAGAGTATTGTAAAGTGGAAGGGACATTATATTTTGTTTTAAAAGCTTTTTACACATTGTTCCCGGGAATAAAAACCGTGGTGGGCATTTGTATTTGGCTTCCTTTACTCTAATACCCCAAAATAAAGTCCAACGCAACCAGTTGCTTCCAAAAGTCACCTCTTTACTAAACAGAGTCTTCTTATGGGAATTTAATCTCAGAATGAGTCCAGCTGTTCTGTGAAAGCCTCATGGGTTTGTTAAAGAACATTAGAGAACAAACACCTTCATGAAGAACAGAGAATGCATCAGAAATGTCAGGAATAAAGGGGTGCAGAAGTTTAAAGCATGGTTAGGTTATCAAACAGTATTATTAGATTTGAACATCTCAGGCAAACATTTGACAATACATTGAAAATAAATGGACAAACTAGCAGATTTTTCCAGCATGGAAGCTGGTCAGAGTTAATAGGAAGAGGGACAAGGGATAAATACTGGAATATTCTGGAAGAAAACTCATCAGAGGCAGTAAAAAATGGTATACTCGAACGGAGGTTCACCTTCCAACAAGGCAGCGACCCTAAATACCCAACCAGAGCTACAAATCCCAGCACAGCGTAGTCAAATCCCAGACCTACACCCAATCAAGAATCTGTAGCAAGACTTGAAAATTAATGTTCACAGATGCGCTTCATTCAGTCTGATTCAGCTTAACCTATTTTTGCCTAGAAAAACAGTCCCAGGTTTAATTATCTAAATGTGCAAAGCTGGTAGAGACATACCCCAAAAGAGGTGCAGCTGTAACTGCAACAAAAGGTGCTTCTACAATGTGGTAATTCTGGGGCTGAATAGAAAGACAGAAATGTTGAAAACCATGTATCATATAACTTCCACTTAATACCAGCAGTCTTTTTCTGACACATACCATCCCAATAAAGTACATTAAAGTTTGTAGTTGTGTGACAAAAAAAAAAAAAAAAGTTTTAGGGGTATGAATTTGAGAGGTGCTGTAGCTGAATAGTGAGTGACTCACTGCTTGGAAATGCAAGCAGTGTTTGTCCCCTCTGTCATTTAGGCCTTTAGGGGGAGTGGGCATTGAAACCCAGGACTCATAATGGTTGTGTTTGGGGATATGTGTGACTGTGAGATAATGACTGAGTAAATCACTGAGTTGGAATAAGTGGCATTCCTTTGAACATGCTGTTACCTGCCATGCAGTTTGTTTTAGTTTGCCTTCACCTCAACTTCTACACAACGCAGGTCTTCCTTTGTCGTTTTAAACCCCCCTTCGACCACAATTATCAGACTGTAATCCGTTCACAAACAAGCAACCACAAAATGCTGTTTATCTCCCCCATTAAGGTGGTATTGTAGGTGAGAGGCTGGAGGCTGTTTTAAACGTCTTCTGGGCATAATTAGGTTAACTCGTGCTCTGAAGTCCATTTAACAAGGCCGGTCTAATTTATGATTTCCTCTGAGCACCATGTTGAACCATTGGAGCAATGTGACAGGGCACTGATGTTGGCGGGTGAGCTGGCACCAAGCCCCAGACAACTGGGCATCAGCACATGGTACGCTGCACACACGTGGTTAGTTCTCCAAAGTTGGTTAATAGGCTGAATGCTGTTCAGAGAGAAGTTTTTCCCTCTCATTTCTTGTTTTACTGCCTAAAAAGAGGTGACTACCCAAGCCTCCATAGGTTTAAAGTAAAGCGTGATTTCACAAGATTAAATTAGTCTATGTTCACAATCACTCTCATCATCCCATCTGTTTCCTCCCTTCGTTATCTTTGTTTGCTTCTCTCTCTGTCCATGTTGTTGTTTTCATTACAATGATGGTTTCACTACACTCCCCCCTTTTTTTTTCCAGTTGCCACTGAGTGGGATGGCTTGCTGTGATTTAACATGTTGCCTTTGCCTGTACAAACTGCCGTGCTTTAATTTGTAGGTAACTGTTAATGACCCATCCAAGCTCCAGGAAGACAGCCTGCTGTTTTTTAGAGGGCGAGGGCTCTGTTTGCTTTTACATCTGTCCCTAGAGCCCGCTCACAATGGATTTATGGGCCACTATTAATTATTTTTTTTAAAGACTGACTATACTCCCTCCCACTTGAGCTGTCCACTTGTATTTTATTATCAAAAGGACTTTCTCTACTATTTGAAATGTTGTTGTTTTTTACCGCCCACCTTTGATCATGTTTTAAAGTAAAAACAAGACTGTGAAACAAGCTAAAAAACATAAATCAATCACAATCAACCTTTACAATGGTTTCCAAGGCTAAAATGTAATTTTAGTATTTATATTATGTTTTTGAGTCATTCCCACTAAAAAAAAAAGGGTTTGTTTGGAACCTTACAGTCTGGAATTCTCTCATGTTGATTGATTATTCTCTTGATAGACATTACCTTTTTAATGTATGTGTCAGATGAATGTGTGGGTGCCTTTTTGGATGCGGTAATATATTTTTGCAACACAGATCATCCACGCGGGAAACATGAGTCAACACAAACTAATTTACAGGAAAGAAAGAATGGATTTTTCCTCATCCGCTACAAGCAGCCTCTCTGACGGAAACACTTTTTGCCCCGGAATGACAATGCAATAAAACATTGAAATCTTGGATTTAAGGTAGGGAACAACCTAAGCCTGAGGACGAAAGGCACAACATAATTTATGCCTCAGCCATTATAGATAGCTCAGGAAAGTCAGCTGTATTTTTATAAGCATAATATGTACCCTATATTTTTTTTATGTGTCTGAGCCAAATGACGGAGTGAACATTGTACTTCAGATCCTGTGTGTGTATTTTTACTTCCAACCACTAGGTGACTAGCAATAGCTTGAAGCTACTCTTTATGGCAAAACGACACGTTGTGGCTAAGCTAACTGCTCTTTTACAATTAGACTGTTAAAGATGAGATGGAGTGTCTTTGGAATATGGTTTTAACAACTAAATTGCTGCCCAACTATTAAAATCTCTCGATTAAAACAGCGATTGATCATGTGGAGAAAGGTGAGACCCGTACAATCACTGCATGATCCACTAATAAAATTTAGGATATTTTGGTGACAGTTGTTTGGAGGGGTAGGATTTTTGACGTATGTGGTCAAAGTCACAATGCTGGTCAGAACTGGAGCAGAAAAGGAAACATCAAACCTGAATGCTTCCAGACTTTCAGTGTTTTAAATTAGAGATTTTGTCCCATGCGGTCGATCCCTGCTTTGTTGAAATACTAAGCTATTGCTTTCAGACCACACTCCTGGTGACTTTCTCAACTTTCTTTCTCTCTTTCTTTCTCTGCATACATCACCACTTAAATCCTCCATTCCTTAACCTGAATTGAAGCTGGAGACTTTACTGTCACTACTTATATCTTGTGTGGCCATTGTGTTGTAAATGCAGGCCCCATATTGGTGTTCAGCAGGTAATATCTTTAACCTTTAGCAACTTGATATATATATATATATATATATATATATATATATATATATATACCCTCTAAAGTAAAAGTCAAATATGTTGCTTAGAACTGAAAAACGGTAAAGAAAAGGTTAATAGGCGACTTCAAAAATTGCTGAGGCATTGTCTTTTACTTTGAGGCTGTGCTGGCGTGAAATTAGTGGGAGTTGTAAGGAGGGAAGGAAGGAAATAGGGTGGATGGATGGACATAGCTACATCAAGGAGTGGGATGAGAGAGTGATTAGAGCAGAGGATTGTGCTGCCACTGTGTACTTTAGTTGTTTTTTTCTCTGGGGAGGAAGTTGATGTTGATGTGTAATTTCAAATGCAGCCTTTAGAAGAGGCTCCATGTCTCTCTGTATGTGCGTCCTTGCTGCCGCAGTTGGCAAATTGGGTTGGGGGGTGGGGGGGTGGGGGGTGGTTGCAGCTCGGGTTGGAACAAAATTGAAAATTCACAAAGCTCCTTCGGGAGCCGAGGTTAAGAGCCAGTCCATTTAGATAGAACATGCATTAGAAAGATGAGAGTAAGAACCTCTGTGCCTCGGTCCATTTTTTCTTTGGAATAAACAAAGAAAGGCAGGATTTGCTTGAACTCCATATTTAACACAATTTCATTAAAGCCGAGAGGCAAAATGTGATGATTTTGTTGGTGTTTTTAGTACTATATTAATATCATTCTCATTTATTTTGATCAAATGTTGTGTAAAAAAAAATAAATGTGGCAGCAGAAATAAAGATACGGCAGGCTGGATTGAGGAATACCAATTAAGAATGGGGAATGCCATGCAGAAGCCTGGATCTGTGGCCAAGGAGATCATTTTCCTGGCAAGCAGAGAAGAAATCCTAACCCCTGTGCCCCTCCAACCCTAAACCCACCATCTGACTGCTGGCTGGGAGAGGGCCCTCTGGGAGCCCCGCAAGCTGTTGCCTCCCAGACATCAACAGTTGCCTCAGCAGCAGTTGTTGAATGCACCCCTAGAATGAAACCACACAACGGCCACTTTCTTTGTGCACATACAGAAACACACACTGGGGTTTCATTAGCACCAATTGTTTTCCACATAGCTGCTTTCGACTTGCGTGTGAAAGAGGCAGCATCTAAATACATAATTCTCACCTATAATTCATTTTTTTGTAAATGATTGGAGAGAGAGACAGAGAGAGAGAGACCCATCTAAGATTTTGTGGCCAATTTCCAAACACCAATTTTGTAGAAATGAGTTTTCAAGAACAATTTTGAAAAAAGCTTTTTCTTCTTTTTTCCTGATAAGCTTCAAATTGGCCTTTCTTAATAAAACCACAATATTTCAAAAAAGATAGTTCAAAGTTACCAAGCTGTTTTTTTCAGCACCACTGAAAATCAAAACACAGTGAAATCCTACAAGTTCCATTTTAATCTAGTTGCCACATCACGTTGATTCCTCTTTCTTTTGCAGTATTTCATGGCTGGTTTTCTATATGTCAGAGCATTCCTGATGGGCCCTCAACTTTAATCTCGTTAATGGTTGAGATGCTGTGTTAGCCTCCCCAGTGACCGGCCTGACTGGGGAGGTTAACACAGCAGCGAGGCTGGTCACTGTTTGACAATGAGATCTCATTGCTTTAACTGGGCCGGGGGGACCTGGGAGACAGGCGAAGCAACATTAATCCTCCGCACCAGGAAGGAAGAGGGGGAAGAGGGGGAAGAGGGAGGTGCCAGTTGCAGTGTTTGTGTGCGAGGGACAGAGGGGGTATTTACGTGTGCTGCATCACCTGCATGATGTTTGTTCTTGAAGTTTTACTGTTTCCTGCGATGTGATGAGTGTACTCAGGAAGAGGTGACTCCTGGAGTCAGGCGAGAACAAGCCCGCGCCAGCAGTGACCAAATCCAGTATCAGTTTTCAGGGCTCTGAGTCAGTCCCGCCGTCTGAGGAGATAACTCACCTTTGTTTTATGGATTTCTTTTTCTAGAGCCCTTCTAAAACGACAGCCAAGGACTTAACGTTTGCTGCTTTCTGCTTGTGTGAACTTGACTTTCAAAGAGAAGAGTAAAGACTCCATGCTCTGACTGTTAATTTTCTCCTCAAGTAGCATTGTGTTCCTAACTTTAGGGCAAGTTGTTTTATACCTTTTTTTTCCCCCTCAGGATTTTTCCAGTCTCCAAGTCTCGTCTGAAGTAGTTCTCTGCAGATCACAATTTTGATTTTATTCGATGATTAGAATTTGGTGGCCACATTTGTACAACTAATTCTGACATTAGATGACATTAGAAGATATAAGAAGAGTAGTTTTTTTTTTTCTGGCCTTGCTGCGATCGATCATTGATTATGTCTTTTACAAGCAGATGCAACATCATGGTGCGCGTGCGAGAGTGGTTGCTGTGAAACAGATTTTTACTATTTTGAAACAACGTCATTTTTATGGAGCTCACATCTTTTGTATTTTATATTACAGTTCCCCAGTAATGCCAGCATTAACAAGTTTGCAGTCTGCGTGTGTATTCTTTCAACAAAGGATTTACAAATAGCTGTCAATGTTTCCAAAACCATAATGTTCTATGACATACAGAGGTTGAAAACTTAAAAAAAGATAAAGCAGAACTTTGTTTAATCTGCTTTAAGTCTTGCTCTATCACTGCCTTGCAGCCTGGTTAAACCACAGAGATGGCTTGAAATACTGCAGATTCTTGTAGCTTTTATGCTTCTTCTAAATTAGATTTTGAACTTTAGCGTTTAGTGTTTTTGTTGTTATGACCTGTCAGTGTATACATAGGCCTACAGTACTTTCACTGGCCAAAAATGATCGGAATTTGACATTGCCTGCTTTCTGGTCAGCGTTGATCAAGCTGAAAAGCAGCGACTTCCAATAAACAGACAACTTTTGTATGTTTACTAATATCCTTTTTTCACTCTTCTGTTAAAACCAAATTGAGTGCGACTCATACTTGGAATGATCTGAACATCGCTTGTGTAAACAGGAGTAAAAGGAGACAGGTGATTCATTTCATTAATTAAGCGCTACAGTACTTGACCCACTGACATTTCCAGCTAATGTTAAGTTTACTGTACAGAGAAAAATGCAGTCCATTAGGAGAAGCAGCACATACTGTAAATGGTGCTTTATTTAATTTTTTTCTGTATTGTTTGGATCTAGTCATGTCATAGAACTGGAGTCAGATTTCTTAATATCATTTATTTTGCCTATTTAGTAGCAAAATGGACATGCTTCTATTGGGCCCTTATGAATATTTAACTCTAAATCAATAGCTTTCAATTGTGTTATGACTCCATCAGACTAAATAACTCCCAATTACATGTCTGCAGTGGAGAAAAACACATGTGATGGATAGTTATTCTTACAATTACAAAGTCCTTAACCGGTTTAGAGACTTGCTATTAGGGGCTAAAGTAATTACTACCCAAATTTTTGCCATAAGATCATCTTGCCTTTTCCCCCTGTAGGCTTGTTGCAATATTATGATCAAATTTTCTGAGCAAGATTTGAATAATCTTTACCTGGAAGTGAGCTGATTCTGTGCTGTTGCGCTTATGAATGATGAAAATGTCTGCCCTGGTTGCTGTATTGAGTACTGACAGAGGTGTAAACGTCCAGGACAGCTGAGTGGAGCCATTTTAAACCAGCTCCCTACACACATGCACATACATTTTGAAGGTTGTGTCTTTGGAGAATGATGAACCAACTACTCATGCCAATTAGCAGTCCAGGCGTGTGCCCTGCTCATTGTGTCATTCCATGTCTCCGTGAATTGAAAGCAGTGCATGATGGGGGGGTTGGGGTTGGGAGTGTTTAATGGCATACACAAGAGGACATGTGTTTAATAATAAGTCCTGACAAAGGGGGACAGGCTGAAGGTTGGGCTTACAGCAGGGTGGGTGAATGATGAAGCATTCAACATGTCACTGCTTTTCAATATATCTCAGTTCTAGTTAAGAAAAATCACTATCACTATGGAAAGTCAGTTTGGGAGTTGATAAGTTGAAGAATCTAAAGCAAAAACACTATCTGAACTATAAAAACTAACAGAAATATTCGAAGATAAAACATTTGAATGGAAATGTATTACAAAGTAGATAGAAGAACACCCAAGATGCTCACACTTTAGCATAAGAGTGTTAAAGATACTGAACTTTAGCAGAAACACTTGTAGCAGAGTACAAATTATCCGGCAGATTGGAAGAGCGTATGCTTTTAAAGAAATTTGCAAAAGAAAAACACTAGCTAAAACTGAAACAGAAGTCAAAGCAGGCAGACGATCTGAACCTGTTGGGAGTAGTTGAGCTGAAAAATCAGCACAGCAGTAGAAAACAGAAAGGCCAAAAGGTTGGATCCATTAGCATTGAGTTAAAACAGTTTAGTAAGTTAGAGGTATGCTTGAAAGGCAAACTTAGAAAACCTACAAGTGTAACATAATGTTAAAATTAGTTTAAAAGGCTAACATCCTAAAAGTAGCATTTTACCTCAAAGTTGCTAAACCTTAAACTTTACTAAAAGTATTTTATGCACTAGCAGTAGTTGACATCATGTGGCTTGGTAAAAACAACTTTTATGCTATCATGTCCCATCAAAAATTGCTTTAAAATCTCTAGAATTAAATACGTATAGAAATAATGACTATTCTGCATTAGAAAAGTAACCTGTGACAATAATATAGCTCCGTTGTTGAGTCATACTAGACAAATAAATGAACACAAAAATGAAATAATAGATTTGCTAAAATGCTAATGAATAAATATGTAAGTGGCTTTAAGAAAGGATAGTAAAGAGAAAAACAACTCCATATATAAGGTGGAAAACAGTCCATTGGCTTCAGTTATTTCTGAGTAGATGTTCAAAAAAAATCAATGATATCTTAAATCAAGTGAGTCAAGTGAATAAGTTTGAAAGAATGTGAAAGTAAATGGAGACCCTCCAGGTTTAAGTTGATAGTAAAAGGCTAAGCTATCATTTAATCTCTTTAATCTAAACCAACTTGTACTCTTTTAGTTACCCGGTACACTGTGCTTTGGAAAGGATGCGTATAAAAAAGAAATGTTTTTTATGTGATAGCAATCTGTCTTGTACTGACATGACAAACATTATGTTGGTAAACGAGGTTGTGTTTGACAGCTATGTAACAGCATTGGTGGAAATGTTTTAGACCAACCCCAAATTTCTTTCTTTATTTCCAAGAAGCCAGACTTTTTGTAATCTTGTACATCAGTGGTTTTCCAGGCACGTTTTTTTAGACTAAGGTGTGTCCAGCCTGACAACATCAATCTACAGTATCTGAAAGCCATGTCTTTAAGATGCTGCTGCTGAGAGATGCATCATCCTCCAGGTGACTATCTATAAAAAGACAAGTTGGGGACAGCTGAATTGTTTTATATTGAAATAAAATAAAAATCTTCGCTCTTTTTTAATTAATCCACATCAATTTCACTTTTTTGCATTAAATAGCTGGAATAAACTGTCAATACTATTTAGATTTATTGTAAATTTATGCAAGGCCCTGCTCTGTTTGCACCTGAACAATGCTGCATTGTAAAGACATTCCTGGAGGCTGTTGGAATGCAGGTATTAAAACTGGGCTGATTACACACATAGCTCAGACAGGGATGGAGGTGGTGGCGGGGGAGACGAGGAATGGCAGGGGCAGGAGGTGCAGAGAGAAGGGAGTGAAGGAGGGCAGCATGAAAGGGAGAGCCCGATGAAAGATTGCACTTTGTAATATTTGGGGTGCAATCACGCACACATGGTTGGATACCTGCATGCATGTATGAACGTGCGCGTGGATGTGTACGTAGCGGCAGGTGTCTAGCTTTGCTAATGTGTGATTGGAATGTTTACTGCATTAACGTAACTAACACTTAACATATATGTGGGTGTGTGTGTGTGTGTGAGAGAGAGAGACTTAGAGAGAGAAAAGGGGGAGTGTTAGCAGTTGGTGTGGAACGAGACTTTTCAGCGTGTGTGGGCATTCGTCACTTGGGACAGCCCGGGTTGTTAAAAGCATGTGAACATTACTGGAACCCCAACACAACCTGGAATCCGGACTTAACAGAGGTTATAAATAAGTGTGTGTGTGTGTGTGTGTGTGTGTGTGTGTGTGTGTGTGTGTTTGTGTGTGCGTGTGTCCAATCCCACTTCAAGGGAGTACCAGCTGGTGATGGGACAGCAGAAGGTTTGCTCTAAAGCCAATTCTTTGCTGACAGGGCCGCACAAGGACAGAATAACCTCCATTTTTTTTTCCTTTTCCCTTTGATTTGCCTTTTACAGTCTGCCTCATTAGATTTCTTTGTCCTCAGGATTGCCTAGTTTCCTAATTTAACGATTTAAAAAAAAATATTCCTTGTTAAAAACGTCGGTAAGTTCAAATTTTGATTGGAAAACGACATTATTTTACTCACTATCTGTTAGCCAAATAAAACGCACCAGCCTATATTACTTTAGTACCTTGTAGATACGTTGCCTGATTGCTGGTGCCATACTGTGTCACTCTAGTTGTGCCTTCTCGCTTCACAGCTGGTGAGATATAATCCAGGCTGTCACAGTTAAACCTGTTCTCCTTGGCAAGGATGTTAATGTAAAGGAAAGCTGGCCAAAAAAAAAAAATCTACCATTGAGGGCTCACACCCTTTTCCAGAGCCCTCCCCCCAAAACACACACACACACACACACACACAGAATGCATTGGCCCATCTGTTTGTGGGAGTGTTTGGCTTTGGTTTACGGTGCAGTTGGTGCAACGGTTGAAGATAGCACCAAAGCCAGGCCCACCGTCGGCATGGCAGCATACAAGGCCCGAATGAGTAAATGTGCTTCAGAATCACCAAGACAGTGCTATCGCTACACTCAGATTACCTGAGAGAGGCTTCATGCTCAGAGCAATTAGAAGAGAAGTGGGCCTTATGTTTGCAATGATAACCAGCCGAACAACGACACACTTGTTTTCCTGGGGCGGCACACCTGTTTTCTCTCTGACCTTGCTTTGGTTGCATCATTTTGTCTTTCAGCAAATACTTTCTCCTTTAACCCATCCACCTGTGCTAATCATTTTACCTTCATCCATTTCCTCTTCTGTGGTCAGTGTTGTATCATTTGTTTAAACCAGATTTAGCCTATTTGAACAAAGGTTAGCTACGCCAAGTAGACAATATGCAAATATAACTGTATAAAACCTACAAGCTGAGGCTGATCAGTACCATATACAGTTGATTAAACCTTTTTTCCTGACAACCACAGCTAAGATGTGCAGTTCATCGGCAATGATTGGGTTAAGAATTAGCTTATTTGCTAGCTTTAGTTTAACATTAGTGCTTCTGCTAAACTAGCTAGATGCAGATACAAACTATATATACAATTCTTACTCTGACACAGACACTTTGCCAACCACAAGCCTCATGACAAATGAACCAACAACTTTAGTTAAAATCTATGTTTAGGTAGGATTTGTTTAGACAAGGGTTATTATTTAACTCAGTATTGGACATTAGATTTACAGACTTAAATGGCCGGGTAAAGTTTAAATAAATAAGACCTTTAATGCCCTTTACAGAGCTCTTTTGTAGTAGGCCCTATAGTTTTAACTAAACATTAGGTCAAAATTGATGACCATGTGGTTTTGGTAAGAGAAAAACCTAGAAGGAGCTTCATTGTTGATAACAGAATGTCAATAAATATTCAACAACCTGAACAAGTTTTACTAAAACACTTCCACTTAGTGAAAGAAGCAATGGTAATATGGAAATATTTGGTTATGTAATTATGTTAACATGAGATTATTTTTAATGTATTTAGTTCACTCCAGAGGACCTGTTAGTTCTCTTAAGTTAACACCAGCCGTACTAGCTTCAGCACGGTACACATCCACATGGCCATATTAGATACAGCCTTGGTGACCAGGATTAGCATTAGTTTCAGTTTTCCCCCATGTAAATTCTGGGGGATTTCAGATGTTTTTATCCAGACGAAAGGCACCAGACCAATGAAAATGTATTAAGAAAATCTGGAGACAAGACAGCAGAGGCAGTATTATCACAGACTCCGGTTAATCACCAATTAAGACCCATGTTGCGGGGGTGAGAGCAGACAAGAAGTTCACGCAAAAGAGCAAGAATACTTCATGGTCCCAAAAGTGCATCTTCCTGCATGTTTCTCTGCTTCAGTGATATAGATCTAACTGAATGAGTCTTTGCGAGTTTCAGCAGAAGTTGATAACATCTGACAATTGTTTAAAACATTTAAGACACACGTGTTGCCACAGGGAACCATAGAAACATGCAGAGCAGTAGCACCAAGGATAAGGTTTGGGCACAACTTGCAAAACAACATTCATGTATTGTTCAAATTATTCCACTGGAGGTTTCGATGTAGCGATTGCCCAGCGGGCAACTTAAATGCTTGTTTGTCTACCTTTTATATACCTCCAATACTGTATGCTTTCATTGAGTTTGATGATGTCATGAGAAAACAATACAGAGAGGCAATATTTTAGTGTTATGTGCTGAGTGTATAAATCTTACCTAACAGTTTTAAAAAAATGTCCCCTCAGATATGTTGTTGCTTTTAATTATTTTTTTAAACAAAATGTAATTTTAAATGTTAGATTTACCAAACTTTATTGCGCTAAATCTACCAAGGGATGTATTAGTCTATTTCTGACCAATTATTAGGGTTAAAAAAAGAACTCAATCTTTTTTAGTTTATATCACAAAAGTTTTGAAGTGACGGTTGCTCATTTTTGTCTGTATTTTGTTTCATATTATTTCACAGCCGACTGCCAGTTGCTCTTTTTTCTGTCTCTTTATTCAAGCCTCCCTGTGCTCTCACTCGACAATGTGGTAGGAGCCCCTGTTGTGGATTATCAGTCAGGCGACTCGCAGAGGGCAGACCGAGCTTCCAGTACAAACATGAGACAGTATCCAAATCATCGGCCACTTGGTTCTAGACTGTGGAAACAAGCAACCCTATCAGTCTGAGCCAGGCTCAGTCCATGAACCTTATTAGCCAGTGATACTATACACTGCTGTGCCTCTGTTTGTTTGCATCAGCTTGTGTTTGCTGCATTACAGTCCAAAATGGGACAAATCGCCAGAAGCTATTACTGGTTGTTTAACGTGGGTGTGAAGAGGAGTTTGACATGCAGAAACGGAGTTATGTAATGTTAATAATCTCAAATCTCTAAAAGCTCCTGCTCAGATTTATTTTTTTCAGTTGTTGATGATCGGCCAATACAGTAATCCAGTTCAGCAAGGTTTACTTTAGCATAGCATACTTTAGCAAAAAAAAAATAAAAAAAGTTTACTTTAGCATAGTTGGATTTTTTTCTCCCCTTGTGCATGTTTAATTTATAAAATTGGAACAATTTGTTTAAACAGTGCAAATACTAGCCTCAGTCATGTCTTTTCACTGCTGTAGACTCACACTAAACATGCATGGAATGTTTATCTCCTAGTTTTAAACTTGAACTGAACAGAACTACTGTCCATCCATCGCCTATATCCACTTATCCATGCAGGGTCTCAAGCGGGCTGGTGCCTATATATTGTGTCCTTGGGTGAGAGAAGGCCTACATCCTGTACAGGTTGCCAGTCCAACAAAGGAATACTGTAGCTACTGTAGTAATACTTTTTCCAGATAGATTAAAGCTCGAGTTGGTGATTTTTCTGGAATTTTTCCAAGTACCTTTTTGAATAACTCTGCATGTGCAAGACCGTCTTACCTTCCTCTTCCGCTCTTCAGGGGGTTCACTTAAAAAAATCTCCCAAATCCACTCTGGTCTTATTTCTTTCTATTGAGGCCTTCCTCTTCTTTTCATAAACATGAACGTATGGCTGGACGAAGTAGAGAAAAAGCATATAGATCAAATAGAAATCCTATTGGATTGATAATTATCAACAAATTCAAAACATATATTTTAAGTGCAGCCCTGGATATTTTATGCTGTTGATTAGCGACCTATTTTTAAATACAGTACTCACAAACACTGAATTTAAACTCAACCTACACATGCCTACACGATTGAGTTAATAGTAATGACATGACTGCAGGTTAATTTTTGTGTTCAAATATTTTTTTTTCCCAAGCGCTTTCTGGGACAGAGCTTCTAAATATAACCACAGGCTGTATTTATGAAACTTTTAAATGGAACAAGCACTTGGTGTGATTTATATCGTAGGAAGGATGCTGACCATCTGGGTACTGGTGTGGTGAACACATAAAGGAACACCACTTTAATCATGGAGACACATCTGCCCAAGTCTGCATGTTTCTGTCTGCTTTCCCTTGTGCATGGATAAAGCCAAAGTTTCAGTGTTTCCTCCAAGTATTTTTCCTTCCATCTCGCCCTCTGGTCCATAGCTCATTATAGAGGCACGGGGGTTGGCTTTTCTGCCCTGCAGCAACATCTCTACTTGAAGATGGAGTGTTGGAGTCATGGAAAATTCTGGAGCTGCTCGTGACAGTTTCCACATCTCGTGTCCAACAACCTGGCTGACTTCTTTTTCACATTCCTCTGGTGACATTTCGTCAGCCATCTCTCATCTTCCAGGTTTTGACAGATTCTCCCCTCATTCTACTTCCTTCTGTGCCCTCACTCCCCCCCCCCATCAGATACTTGGGACGGACAAGCTCTAGCCTGCCTCTGCTAACCACCGGAAAACACTGTTTTGCTCTCCTCGCCATAAATATCAAAGCTTCCTCTTCAGCCTGCCTACCCAACTACAAAATGTGTCTAATACTAACCTAAGATATATAGAATAGGGCCGGACGATAATTCAATAACAATACATAACGATCGATAGACATGTGGTTCAATAGAAGAACAGTTTTCCTTCCTTTTGCCTTCTAGCCTATCATGTAAGTTAATAATACATTACATCCTCCCAACCAATCACAAACGCAGACACAGGAAAGCTTTGTCATCAAGCTCCGCCCCCCTCAAAGAGTTCAGAGAGCACATGCTTTTTTTTTTTTAAGATTTGCAGTTTTGGTAAAAGGTTGGTTGAATAAAGGGTTGAGATTGAATTCAGTGTTCTTTATTCAAAAACAGGTAAGCAACATTAAGCAACATTATAAAATGGGCAGGGCTGCACTTAAAATAAATCTGATGAATTTTTTGATAATTATCAATACGGAACAGTGACTTCATTTTTATCTGTATGCTCCTTTTCTATATCGTTCAGCCCTAATGTAGAAGCAAAGTTCTTCGAAAATGCCTTTTGTGACATACAGACTAAATTAACTCTTTTTGAGGAACATAGGTGAGTTAAATATCAGTGGAAAAAAAACCTGAGACAACTTGTGATCTGAGAATACACCTCTATGAATAAAGCTGTGATTTTGAGCACAGTAGGAAGATTATTTTGCTGATGGGAGGTGAAGCGGTGCAGGACATCTTCCCTACAGGTTCATCTAATTAAAAAAAAGTTCAATACTGTCATGTTTGCTTTTGTTTCTTCGCTAATTCCCCTCCTCTCTATTTCTAGCAATGGCTTTTTGTTTCTTTAATGAGTAGCAAAGCCAGACTGCTACAAATGCAGTCATAAGACTAGACTGCACGAGTGGTAATGTGTAGGAGCTCGTCCACTTGCTATTTTCTTACAGTCAGTTCTAGTTAAATCTTTTTCTGCTTTCTCTTTATTTTTCTCCAGTTGTCTCGAGTCCACTACCCTCTGTTTAACCCCACCCTCCTCTCCTGACTTCAGTGTCACTTCCCTCCTCTATTTCCTCCTCCTCATTCTTCGGCCACCCAGCCATCCTCTCTGACCTTCCTCCTAGCATGATGTTTTACCCTTCTCCTACTATTACTAGATTCTCGGAGATGGAGGAGGTTGATGAGATAGTGCCAGGCTAAATGAGGCTCTGATAGCTACGCTTCATCAACCAAGCAAGCTCAGGAAAAAAAAAAAAAAAAAAAAAGAAACTAACACAAAAACTCCTCCTCTGGCTGGAGATATGTACTCAAACACATATGGCCATCCTTTTTGGCTCCCCACCATAAGATGAGTTTTTTTTTTTTTTTCCCAGTCTCCATTCTTGTAAACAAACAGCTTTTGCAACGCCTACCTGGGCCATCTGCTTCGGTAAACACCCACAGCAAGACTTATCCGCAAGGTCAGAAACAGCAAGTTTTTCCTTGCAAATAAAACTCGAATAATCTAGAAATATGATGCTTTAGCTCTGGTGTTTACTTCTCCACGTAGAGCGCGTGTTTACAAGCATGACAGGTTATAGACTGCATGTACAGCGCCTATCAGTTGTTTAATATAGATTTATCATGAGCCGTTATTTTGGTCTTTCAGGGATGGAGTTGAACCACTCTTTTTTCTAGGGTGAAATGAGGATAATAACTTTGATAATAGAATAATAGAATGCATGCAACAATTTTAATTTTAAATTGCCTTTTATCCACATAGGGTCAAAAAGGAATCAAATATGTGCATACACCTTAGGAAATTGCATCGGGCTCACACACTTTTTGTAGACATCAACAAAGTCCTGGCATAGCTCCGTCTGGATATTTGACTACTGTTGTTTGCAGAATAAGTTGAGCTTTGTTATTTTTTAACGTCTCCAAGTGTTGACCCTCCTTAAGGCAGAAGCCTTAGAAACTTTCATGAAGGTTGGTAGTTTCTGGGTTCAGGTGGGAAGTTTCTCCCATCTGAACCCAAAATGTGAGATCTAAGGAAACACGATGGGCCCAGGAGATGCCTGAGCTCCGGTGTGATTGTCCTGTGAAGCATTTTGAGATCAGCACGGACAGAACGGGGTGGCACCCAAGAGACAAGCAGGCAAGGCAAGGCAAATTTATTTATATAGCACAATTCAGTACAGAGACAATGCAAAGTGCTTTACATGATTATAATATAGGAATCAAAGCAAGTAGGGATAGAATGTAGAAACAAAAAAGAACATTAAAAACAGTAAAACAGTTTAACAGGAACATTCAGAGGCAATTTTAAACAAATGTGTTTTTAATCTCGATTTAAAGGAACTCAGGCTTTCCGCACTTTTACAGATAAGTGGAGCATAGGAACTAAATGCGTCTTCCTCAAAACTGACACTTTGAAGCTTGCTTGAAAATTGCCGCTGCCCACATGGACAAACCAGTGTGTTTGTAGAGAAAAGTTTTGTGTTCAGATAAAAAAACCCAACAACAAACAGATTCTGTTATTAGTCCTCAAAGACAAAAGGAACTACGTTTGAGGGCAAAAAAAACAAAAAACAACGCAGTATCAACTTCAGGTCAGTTCCACTTGTTACTGTTACTGGTGCATTGCACCAAGTGGATGAACTGACATAGGAGGACTGCCTGTAATTTCTTTAATTTAAATTAATTTGCATATTCCAGTGGAATATTAATCCCAAGCACACATTGGCACTGATTTATGTATGAACAAGTCAGAGACAATAATCATGTTGAATAGCTCTCACACTGATCCTGTCGGAAGATTGGGCTCTGCGTTCATAAAAGTTGAGTCTGTGGCGGAAAACCAACCAATCTGAATGAACTCAACTATTTCTAGAAAAAAAAGGAGGCAGAATAAATATCCAGGAAGATAAATGTGTGGTTTATCTGCAACTTGCTATGGGATATTTATCTAAATCATTACTGCCGCTTTATGTTTATAGTTGAGCCTGTGCGAATAATTATATAACGCTTGGAACAAAGCCACAAGAAATTCAAACTTGTACAATAACGTCTGCGTCATCAAAAGCCCCAAATTAATAGGACATTACTGGGAACGATGAGTGAATGCAAACTTCTGCTGACATTGTAAGTTCCTGCATGTAAATGTATTCCAATTTGAAGCCAAAACCAGAATATACAGAGGAACACACATCCTGCATGACAGATTTGCATTTAATTAAATTGCTATTTTTTCCCCCCAGCCCAGCTCAGCCTTGATACATTTAAGAACAAAACCCCTGAACACTGTGTGCTACTGTGGTATGCAGGAGCCACGATTAAAGTGCTACAAGGACACAGTGACATGCTTCTTTTCTATGCTTCATCTTTTCTTTCATCTTGGTATGCCTGGGTTTGGCTTTGTGTCTCTCTGCCAGTTTCGTCACTTGCAGGCATTTCTTTTCATACTCTCCCCCCTCAGAGTCTGTCTCGCCTCTCATCCATACTCACTAGACTCTATCCATCTTCACATGACCATTAGTATTTTCAGAGTTTGTAAATGCATTGTTTCTGTTGATATGGTATCTTCACAAGACATCTTTTTTTTTTTTGACTGATAAATCATTATCTTCTGATGCTGGCGTCTTTCTCTTAAGAAGCAGTCATGAGACTGACATTTGAAAACCACAGAACTGATTTAGAACTGATCAATCCACTGTTAACGTGTTGGCATAAACATGGTGACTCAGACATGTTGATACATTTCATTTCATTTCAGGGGGAAAACATGCGTATATCTTCCATATTGCAAATTAACCTTTTCTTTTTAAAGAAACAGTAGGACAATTACATGGCTTTTTGAAGTTTTTAACAGATTTTGTGATATAAAAAAAGAAATTAAGGAATAGTTAACGTACATGTTGTAAAAAGTTTCTATATTGTAGTGCATTTGTAGAAAATTAAAGAAATTCCATGAAGTTAATAGGTAATCTGAAGGGGTCCCACACTTTGGTTGATTTTAGCTATTTAAAAAGACTCAAACTATGTATCGACAAAATGTCAGTGCAAAACGTGAGTGCATGTGTTTTCTTTTGTTCATGAGGATGAATGATTGCCTGTGCATGTGTGGCTGCAAATACAAACATAATTCAAAGGGTCACGGGCCAATCTGTGCTTGGATCTCAGGGGAAACCACATGTGAGCATATGGCCTGAGTTTGCACTCTTAAGAGGGTGAAGAAATAATTGCTGGCATTTATTTTTTTCATCCTTTTGCTTTTTGCAAGCAAAACAGAGCAAGTGAGCAAGAAGTAATTGACTCGTGCCCTATGTGTTTACTTTAAAAAGAACCACAGAAGCTTGTTGGGTCTATGGATTCGAATTTACCCAGACATAATAATCTCTCATTTTCACCCCTACCACCACTCCTCATTGTCTCTTTCTCAAAGCATAGTGACACCCCACTGTTTCTGTCTGCTTGTCCCTTGCAGCCATCACCTGCAATGCCTCCCCCATCACATACCGCACAACTTCCTTAGCATACAACCCCCCCCCCTCCCGCCACACCCACACACACACACATATGAACACGCACACACACTAAGGTATCCATTATCTCTTCTTATGTAGCTCTACAAGTCAGGGCGTGTGATATTTTGTCTCTTAGGTTTCACGCATTCCAGATCTTATCTCCAGGTTCCAGTTAGCGTCGCCGATAGCTAACACGATGAGGGTCTGGTCTGGTCTGGTCTGGTCAATCAGCCAGCAGGGGTTGACGCATGTTGCCCTGCGAGTCAGGCCCGATGCCCACAGAAGATGGGAATACCACTCCTCAGACGTGGCCTTGTCATTTTGGGGGCAGTCATGTGGTTATATTTTCAGCCAACCTCGCGTGTCCATCAGATACATCATTTCCAATGCGTGCAGACTCCCCAGACGTGCGTCCCTGAAATCAGTTAAAAGGAACCCGAACATTGAATATTTATATCTCGGCTTCATTTGCCTAATTATTTCATCTGTTATCTTCCATTTCGTTCCTAATATCGTCATCAGCCATGCTATGAATAATGATTAAACGAGGCATTGAAGAACGTGGAAAATGTTCTGGGGTAGCAGATTGGAATTTTATGAGGTCTGGAATAATGTACCTTCGTAAAAGCCTCTAGTGGGCCTTGATGTGTCAATGAATAAGACAGCGTCGTAGGAAAAGCGTTGAATTCATAAAAAAGAAAAAAAAAGCGGCTTCATAACGAATCAAAGCGTGGAGCTGAAATTTTCCACGGTTGACATTTCCTCCTGTTAGACTCTGCCATTTTCCGTTTCATGCTCCGTCGTTACCTGTATTTTATCAGGTAACTGGTGGACAGTGATCCCATTGTCTGTTTATTTTTGGTCCTCCCTCTTTCTCTCTGCAGGCTTGAGAGGTATGTATCCACCTCTAATCCAGCGCTGGGTTGCTCCTGTCCCCTGCAGGCTCAGTGTCAGCAGCTTGACTTTGATGTCAAGCCACAATTTATTCCACTGTCTCTGCGGACTCCCGTGTTGTCCTCATAATGTCTGGCAATCAATAATAATGTGACCCACAGAGCCATAGCTTGCCTACCCGCTGCTTTAGTTATTCGCCCCCTGGCTTGTAATATTCCAACGTCTGACCTGCCTGTGCCCCTGAAAAGACCCTCTCCTTCCCAGCTATTCCTACTTTTACAAAGTCTAATGCCTGTTCTACTATGACAATAACCTCTATGTCTGTTACTGTGGTAACATACAGTCCCCTGAAGAAGAAAAAAAAAAACAGAAAACAAGTTAATACTAATGCATGCCATACTTTCAAGATGAATCCTTTTCCTGTTGCTTTACATTGGTGCACTCCTTTGTTTCTGGTTGTCATATAAGATCTGAGTAAAATAGATCGTTTGTGGTTGTAATGAGACAAAATGTGAGAAATAATCAAAGAGGTATGGATACGTCTGCAAAGCACTCTAATTGAGATTAGGCGAAGGCAGGTGTGCCATTATGTTGCAGATCATCCAAGCATTCTGGAACGTTAAAACAAGTGTGCATTTCAACACGTTAGCATACACACCCATTACCTCGAGATGAATGTGTTGATTAATGTTTTAAATATGATGAAAGGGTGTGCAAATGAATTAGGTGGAGTATGTCAAACTTTTTTTTTCCTGTTTTTTCACCCTACCCGTGTATGGGTGAAAGCTATAACCCAGTACTCCTCTGTTTCCTCTTCTCTATCTTATCTTCTGGCTCGTCTCAATGTCGGTGGAGAAAATAGAAACAGGGAAGTGAAAATCCATTATTTTCCTGCGTTAAACACGTAGAAGCCATACAACAAAATGCCACACGACACAGGAGATAATGCGGCACCGTAAGAGTGGGGAAACAGGAAAACCTTCGGTCGTAAATTAGCCTAAATTATAAGGTTGCTTTATCTCTTTAACGAGCTATCTGCAGAGAGATACCGCTGGCACCAGTTTGAGAAAGAACATTTTTTTTTTTTTTTTTTTGAAAAGCACACCCTGCATACAAATGAGAGTGCAGCTACTGTGTCTACAGCCATAACTGTTGGTTGCTTATGTGCATACGCTTCGCTCTACAGCTAGCATCTCTCAGTGTGTTGGTTGTTAGTGAGCCTCTCCAGTTCTCAGCGTCTCACCCGGTTTTACCAGCAAGTCAACCATCCATGTGGTGCCTCTCCCCACTCTAATTAAACTCTCTGTGGTCCCAAACTCCAACCAGAAAGACACAACCTCGATGCCAGACTCAGCATTTGCCTTCTGCCAAGACCCTCTACACGTGTGTGTTTGTGTGTGTGTGTGTGTGTGTCAGAAGGCAGGATTGAGAGGGAGTGAGGGCCTGTAACCATATTTGCTTCTCGTTTCACTCAGTCAAGACAAAGTGTAGAAGAGCCTGCCAAGGCACAAGGCGAGCAGCAGGGGGAAAAATAAATACAAATGTAGAGCCGAGACAAAGGAGGATCTACAGTAGACGGCATATTTGAATGGTTGCCTCACGGATGGAAGAGGGACTTTAGTGGATTTAGAAATCAAGCAGAAGAAGGAGCACAAAGCAGGAGAATAGTAATTAACTCTGAATTATTCTATCTCTGAGGGATCAGGGGGATTAATAGAGGCTTTGGTTTGGCTCCTGCACCTTTCTCTCTGTTGTGGCATGGCAGTCTGGTTCCTGTGCATAAACCCACATGTGTGTGTGTCTGTGTGTGCCCGCGTGTGTCTCACCATAGTCCAGAAGGCTCCATGTGTCTATGCCAGCAGTCCTGTGACCGTATCCGCCTGCGTGCCTGCCAGCCAACGATGGTGGGGGTATCGAGGTGTGACTTTGTACCCCCCACTTACTGAAGTCCATCCAAGCATTACAAGTTAATCCGCCATAATAGGCAAAAAAACATAGTGTGGGTGCGGCGGTAGTTGGGGAGGAAGGAACTGACGGTGGGATGAAGGTTGTCAGAAGGTGTCTTTGCATGTAGTATAGTCTCCAGTGTGTTCTGTGTGGTAGTCAGGAGAACACAGATTTAGGGTCCAAAGACTGCCTTACGTCTTGGTAGTGCAAGAGTTTATAGTAATGAAGTCAGCTCATGTGACTGAGATTAATAAATCTGTTAAGAGAACACTGATTTAGGAAGAAGCTTGCTAATAAACCGACACCGACGTGATAGAAGTGATTTACCAATAGTAGGAAGCCAGTAGAGGCCATTAATCTTTGCTGCTTAGAGACAAAAAGGGTACTTGTATGTAGTGGCTGGCTTAAAGTATTCATTCTACTTCAACATTTTCGCTTTCTTCACTTAACAGCAACCAAATTGTAATTTTGTTTGACAGACCAAAGCAAAGTAGTGCATGGATATGAAGTGGAAGGAAAACAGTTCTCAAATGTTGTACCAATAAACATGTGAGGGGCGCATTTCTGGTCAGGCCTCCTGAGTCAAAGCTCTTTGAAAGCGCCTTCCACAAGGGTGGAGCTGCACAATATCAGAGAAACATGTCGCCATATTATTGTGAGATACTGCGATGCTGTGATGACAATGATTACAATAAACCCAATTCTTTGATATTCTTTTCTTTCATTGACTGTATGACATTGTCCTCATCACTATTTCTGAGCCTCAAAAAACATAAAACAATAAAATAGAGTGTTTGGTATCGAAGGAAGTGAAAGTATACCCAAAAGTCAAAAAGATTACTTTTTGACTTTTGCAGAATTTGCATGCATTGCGCTTGATGTATGATAGCCCACCAAAAGTTGCATCCAAGCAGTCTATTGAGATTGTTATATTGCACACATTGATATTACGATGACAATTAGCCAAATATTAAACACTGTGCTTAATGAAGCCATTGGCTGTATTGTCTTTACCAGCTTTGACCATCTGTGGATTGGCATTTTTGCTTATTCTTCTTCACAAAATAGCTCAAGCTCACTATGTGTCTGTGAACATAGAAGCCTCACCACAGATTCTTATTTGGATGTAGGCCTGGACTTTGACCCAATCCTTTACAGACCCTAGCAGGTTATCTTCTGGGAGTAAGCTGGGTTTTGTCTTGTATTTAGCTCATTTAATCTTCCCATCAATTCTGATAGACTTTAATGCCCCTGATGATGAAAAGCCTCCAAATAACATGATGCTTCCCTCACCATGTTTCAAGAATGGAGATGGTATGTCCAGGGTGACGCTCTATGTTAGTTTTTCTCCACATATAGCTTTTCATTGGTGGGCTAAAATGTTCAGATTTATTCTCATCCGAGCAGAGCACCTTTTGTGTTTGCTATGTCCTTTACCTAATTGTCTCTCAATCCTTGTCCTCAAGGCACACTGCCCTGCATGTTATAGATGTTTCCCTGCTTTAACACACTTGATTCAGGCGATTGCTGTTCAGCAAAAGCCCTTTAATCAGTCATCAATTTAAATGAGGTTTGCAGTGACACCCCTAAAACATGCAGGGCAATGTGCCTTGAGGAGCAGGGTTGGGAAACACCGCTCTACGTGGCTTGTTGCAAGCTGCAAATGGCTTCTTTCAGGAATGGCACTCTTCTTGCCACTTTTTCCTAAACGCTAGATTTGTGAAGCTTGCACCTAAAAATTAACAGATTCTCTCACATGAGCCTTCATTCTCTGCAGCTTCTCCAGAGTTACCGTGGGCCTTCTGGATGCTGCGATTCATTCATACTGAAGGACCTACTGGTAGACTTCTGAGGGCAGTTGCTTGTACTTGATCATACCTACAGGTTAAAGTGTGCTGAATTCAAATATGTATTTTATTTGTAAAAATATCTGATAACTATGTCTGCTTTTTTGTGCACATCACTATTACAATGCACCACTTTATGTTGGTCTATAAACTCTTACAATGTTCAAGCCGCTGTAGGTAGTGACAAAAGCTGAAAGTCAAACTTCTTGCAAACAATGAGCAGGTTCAGTCTTCAGTGGGGATTTCCAGTATCTCTCTACCTCCCACTGAGTGTTACCACTGTCAACACTGTAAAGGTCTGTTTGTGCATGGTGGGAGGAGTCGGAGGTAAGGGGAGAGATGTCGGGGCCGGGGGGAAGGTGAAGCGATAATTCTCTGATGT
This sequence comes from Fundulus heteroclitus, assembly GCF_011125445.2. Classification (NCBI taxonomy): domain Eukaryota; kingdom Metazoa; phylum Chordata; class Actinopteri; order Cyprinodontiformes; family Fundulidae; genus Fundulus; species Fundulus heteroclitus. The sequence goes on from NC_046363.1 coordinate 35,928,527, forward strand.
GTGAGGTTTGAAGGTTGGCTTTGCTCAGCCTGCTTGGCGGTGGCAACTAAATTATACCGCTCATACTGTATGCCTATCTCTTCATTACTCCCATCCCCTCTTCTTTGAATTCAAGATTTCCGAGCTCTTATCATGCACTGGAGTATATTTCCAGAAATGCACACAAAATAAGGGGCATGCTCCTTCTCAAGCTCTAATTTCCACACCCCTGTGCCCTTGTCCTTCCCCTTCACCCTATCTCCCTGCCAGTGGGTTTACCCATTCCTCTTTATCCCTCTATCTGTCCCTTACACACAGGCTTTACCAGCCTGCTGAGCATGATGGCCTGGTTTGAAAAAAAATAAAAATAAAGCAATGGGTGGATAAGAAAACAGCAAAGGGATAAGGGATGTAGAGAAAGAAAAGAAAGGAGGAATGAATCAAGGCGTACACCAGTGGCCTGTTATCTCATTACAGCGGCACTGGCTTGTCATGCCCGACTGACTAGGCCCCCGAGGAGCACCCTCACCCCCTTATAAGACCCTCTTTATTCAGCAAGCGCGCTCGCATTTCAGCTTGGGCACAAAGAGGGGCAATTCTCTCTGGTTTCTGAGCTCTCCACACCATATTTGTCTATCCTGGTCCAAACTGAGGCGCACAATTGCACCTACAACGCTGGCAGAGGCACTTCCACTGCGGCCTTGTTAGTCACTAGTTATGAAATGATGCTTGCAGATAATGGAGGCTAATGGGGAAGAGTGGATATCCATTTGTTCCACCATTTTCCCCCTATTCCAGCTCTCTAACATAATCCCATGTGGGTATTAGAAAAGAAATTCAAGAGGGAACTGCTGTCAGCTGAAGAAGTTGGAAATGGGTTTCCTCTCTCTGCTTTTTCCCTACTTTTCTGCCAAACTGAAGCCTCATTAGATGAGAAGGGAGGGCTGCTTCTAAATGAGATGGGCAGAGTGCTACTCAGCTCTGCAACAGAGAGTGAATGAGAGACAAGCGAGGGGAGGAGAGAGACACTGGAAGAGGATGCAACAGACAGAAAATGCAGACAGAGCAATTCTAACTGAAGCGGAGCCAAAATGATTTATGAAAAATACATACAATCAGGGCTAAGGTTGGTAGAATTGTACTAAATCGCATCATTTTTGAGTCTTGCTTGGGGAAAATAAGCTTCCAAGTTTTCATCTCTAGCTTTTGGACACATTTTTAGATCACAGTAAAACTTCAGATCAAAACAACAGAATATTAGCAAACAGTACCACTGTTGGGCAGTTGGCAGTGTTTTACCTGTGGCACCCTCCGCAAAAAGATCAGACTGCAAGCTAGCTTTGTTAAAAAAACAGTTTACATTAAGAAAAGGAATTTTGAATTTCCGTTAGCTGTAAGGCATAATCAAAATTAGGAGAAATCAGTGCTTGAGATACATCACTTTGTGTAATGAATCTGTATGAGTTTCCCTTTTTGAATTAGCGCGATAAAATAAATCTATTTTTTGATAATGATCTAATTTATTAAAATGCACCTGCAGGTTTTAAAACTGCATACATATATTTCCCGTTGCAGTGCAACACTAATTGTATCATACATGATTTATCTTAAGCTCACAGTCACGGCTTAGTATGTGTTTAAGTGATTTGCAAATGCAACCTAAAGTCATTTTCATTATCAGCTACTTTGTCCTGTCTTGTGAGGCCAGCACTGATGAATCGTTACAGCTCCATCTGATCTTAACATGATTGATCACACGGAGAATGAGAGGAAACAGGAAGCAATCACCTTTACAATGCTGCCCCGTTAACGAGAGAGATGGCTAGAAAAGCCACGGCATCGTGTTATTTACCTATAGGCGCATGCGGTGTTTACCTCATCTCACATTGTTTGTGTAACCTGGCAGTGCGGGGAGAGACCCCTTTGTCAGACCAACCGCACACCTGGGTGCTACAATTCAGGAGGAGATGAGAGTTGAAAGAAAAAAAAGATGACAGATGGAGACTGTTTGAGAAACAGATAGGTTGAGATGTGAAGAGCAGACGTGTGTTTGTGGTGGGAGCACCATGAGCTGGTAAATAGGTTACTGTAAATATAACCTGAGATATTCATCTCCAGTCTCATCGGTATTAAAATACACTTGGAATTGGCAGCACAGCCGGTGATATTTGACCTACCAAGAAACACACTGGAAGACCTTTACCATTTCCCTACTCTACTGCCTATCGCAAATCTTACTTCCTCTGTCACAGACTGTGTTTTTTTTTTCCTTTTGATTTTTTTTTTTTTTTCAATCTAACACAACTAGAGTTGTTGTATTTTTGGAAACACAAGACACACTCCCATATAGACATCCACTAATGGAGTGGGTTTTTTATTACACCAAATGGACTAAAGAGCTATTTTAATGCAGAGTATTTATCAGCACAGCATGTTTGGAAATGGCTTGCAGAATGAATTGATTCAAGGATAGATCTATTGGGGAAGCGAAAGCGACAGCAGAGGCAGCAGCACTTTGTCCTAACCCTTTTAGCGAGATTAGCTGTAATGTCTCCCCACTCATTTCTATTAAGTCAGCTTTACTATCCTTTTTATCCTTTCTGACTGCAGGGCTATCTTCTTCTATACTTCTAGCTCAAATCCTTTATTTTGTAATTTTTTTTTAACTTTTTTCGGTGTGCTGAGGTTGTATTCTCTGACTTTAAAAAGTCGGAGAAGGCAAAATAAAGCGAAAGAGGGATGCAAATTAGACCCAATCTTTACAAATTGCACCCAAAGCCCATTGAAGTTGTGAAAAAACAAGTGATTTGAAGTTTTTCGTGTTCAGGTTTGTATGCATAGTCTGTAACCCATGCTCAAACTGGATGTTAAAGTTTTCTGTATCTTTGTAATGACACTTTCAATGTCAAATTCAACCCCAAATTAAGACTGATAACTTTGCAAAGTGGAGTCAAAACAGCTACTGGCAAAGTGGTATGTATACGAAGACGGTTGTTGGTCCTATAAGTTTGCACCACTTGTGTAAGTGTGTGGCTTCTATTCTGAGCCACACACAGTGACCACAGAAAGTACGTTGGGGGCTGCGCTGCTCTGCAGGTAGCCAGTGGAAGGGACGTGTAACCTCCAAGCTGCATCTGATCAGTGGAAAATAAAACCGCCTAAGTCTTTACCAAGCCTCAGGCTGAGGTGTCACTTTTCATTTTGACTGGTTGAGATGATTGTTCACTGAGTGTGGGGAAACTGAATTGTGAATTTGAGTTGCCCAAAACAATTACCTGTCAGAGTCTAAGTCCAGCAAAACAATACAATAAAAAGATATCTGCATTTCTTATTCTAATGCTGAATCAGGAAATATTGTAGAGATTGATAATCTTTGGTTGAAGTAGCGAACAGATGGTTGTTCAATGTGTGGGCAGTCATTAGTTGTAAGCAGAAATTCCACATATTTACCAGGAATAAGGGTTTAAAAATGTTTGTGTGTAATTAACGTTTCATTTAGTGGGCTGAGTCACTGAAATAAATGTAATAAATGAAACCTGCAATGCCACTTGGCAAAGGATTAGCTAAGAAAGACCAGGTGACTGTTTTTAGTTGTTGACTCGTATCAGTGGTTCATTCTGAGGAAACCTGTGTCTACAGTGAAGATAAATCACTCCTCTTTACCAGGAAGAAACCAGGCTCAGTAAGAACGACCATCTGCAGGAAGGGGCTCAGGGTTGAGAGGACCGAAGGGGGACACAGGAAAAAAGAAGACATAAAAGCACTGTGCCAGAAGTAGTTTGTATGAAAAAAGCAAAGTACAAAAAGGAAAGGGCAGACATAGTTCCAACACTGGCTTTCTTGGAACTATGTCTGCCCTTTCCTTTCACTAGGGATACTTTTTATGGACAGTTCTGCATCCCTTACACAACTAAACATGGAAGCACTGGAGCAGGTGTACCTTCTATAGGAAGACAAAAACAGAGAACATAAACTGGCTGCGATAATTGCAAATAAGGCATAAATGAAAAGCATCAGGAGAAAATGACAAATTCAAGAAAAGTGGTAACTAGATTTTTCTGTAGTCTAAGCAGAGGACAGCACGACCAAAGAGATAATATATCCTCTGATTTTTAACATTATCCAATGAAAGCACAACATACTTAATCAGTAAGAGGGTTGCTACCATCTTTTCCTTCTGAAAATGTGAGACAAATAAAGTAGTTTTCTCCTTTTGATGATCAATTCCTTCCTCCATCATCTTCCCTGTGCGGTCTTACATTTAGCATTTGGTCCCGTGGGCAATTTATAGTTTTTTCAGCCTCCTCCATCACTGAATGCAACTCATTAGGACGGCCCATTTTGGGCACCTGCAAGATTAGCGGCAACATATGCAAGCAGATTACCTCTGCCAAACACTGCATATTATTGTGGCCCATTAAGGAAAGTCATTTACTTTGATAAATGGGTAGAGGCAGAGTGGAATTGAAAACGCACAGGGGACCCTCATGCTCTCACTTCATCTTCCTCCTTCTTGTTTGTTTCAGCTACGCCTTGTCATTTCTCTTCTGCATATGTTTGCGGCTTTGCGACACGTTTTTGGCTACCTTAACTTGTTCTCACCTAAATAAATGCTACTGTTCAACAAGCTACTCTTGTCATTTTTTTCTCTCTCTCCTCTCCATAACTTGCCACTTGTCCTATTTCTAAATTCTTCTTTTTTTTTTTTTCTTTTGCCGTTGGCTGTGTTTCAAGGAAGGAAAGTAATGGTAAGAAATACTCGGAGAGAGATAGTGGGGTAAGAACAGGACAGGGTATGTTAATTAGAGGGCCTGCGGCAAGACATAGAGGATCCCCTGATTCTGGGGCCCCCGAAACATTAAATATTAACACATTTTTCACATCTCGGCCCCTTTAGTGACATCCACTGATTGGGTTCTCTAGGTCGGTCAGAGTACGCACACATGCACACACACACACACAGCCACATTCGTTTCTCCTTTTCAATCTTTTTTTTTTTTTCTAAATTGAGTTCCCTCTAAAAATGAAAGGCAGCCAAGATTAGATGGTTTGCTGTAATTGGAGGCCCTCTATGTTTTGGTCCCTTTGATTTATAAAGTCATAAAAGTCTATCTTATATTTTTATCCCATCTTGCATATTAGGTACCTTTATTCAGTCACCAACTTTATTTGGTGCACTTTCCTCATACTAGGTATCACTCCTTTTTGCCTTCAGAACTGCATTAAATCTTAAAGGCACAAATAGAGCCTGTAGTCTAAAACCTTCCTCAGTTTTCATTTTGGTTCATATTGTCTCAATATGAACTTAATCATTCAGTTTCATCGCATTGTTTGGTTGCACATCAATGACGTGTATCCCCTATTGCACTACATGCCAAAGACGCTTGGATTGAGATCTAGTGACTGTGGAGCTCATTGGGTTGTCGGCTTGACCCGAAGTGCTGCAAAAAGTATCCTTCACACCATAACGGCGCTAACATCTGTCCTGAAAATAATAGTTAAAATGGCTCCAAGCTTTCCTGGTGAATGTTGTTGCTGAAACAGACAGAGACTGACCAGACCAGGAAACCTTTAATCCAATTCATTATTGTCCAGTTTAGAAGATCCTGTGCACATTATAGCTTTGGTTCACTTTATGAACTGACAGAAGGGGCACAGATTGTGGTCTCCTGCTGCTGTAGCCCATCTAGTTCGACATGTGCACTCAGAGTTGGTATTCCACATAACTTGGGTGCAAAACGTGATTATTTAAGCTGGCGCTGCCTTTCTGTAATCTCAGAGAATTCCACTCGGATCTCTGACATCAAGACGACATTTCCGTCAAACACATCTGCTGCTCATTGGCTATTTTGAATTGCTGTGTGCAAACATCCCAGTTGGTCTACAGTTTATAAATGACTCAGACAAGCTTATTGGTCACTGACCATGGCCCATTTTAATCCATTTTAAGGCCCATTTTAAGGTTTGAACTTCTGATAGTCCTGTTCAGTATGCGTAGATACATAAAAGTATAGAGTTTCTGCCATATGGATGTCCGTTTCCCTATTGGTGTTAACAAGCTATTTGATTGGTGTACCCAGTAAAATGGCCAGTATGTGTACACTTTTAATTTCGTACCTTTTGGGCTTCATTCATATGTAACAGAAGCAAGACAATGGCTGTCGTTCTTACTCGCTACTAAGGGAATCGGCTAAGGGCACCAGATTGTGTCAGCTGAAGCATATTAGCTTTATGAATCAATTAAATATTCTTTGCAAGAGATGAGTGGGGTTTTACTTAGCTAATTTAAATGATGATGGACACTTTGGTCTATCACTAAGGCAATATATCAAAGTGACTTTTCCAGGAACGCTTAGACAGCACTAATATTCCCCAGACTCACAGATTCTTTGGTCTATTTTTGATCTCTTACTTGGGCGTATTGCTTTTGTTTTATTTTTACAACTGTTGCTCGCCCCAGGGAGGACGGTAAACTGCAGTGTCAGCTGGCAGATTTATATTCTTCTTGTGGACTCCTCTCTGTCTTCCATCTCTCCTTGTCCAGACTTTCTCCTTCCAACTTGCTCGTTTATGTCAGAAGAGGACAAACACGCCCTCTGCCATGCATGCACAAATCTTCTTTACTTCATGGCTCCAAACTCGTTTATTTGAATGGAGTTGACTTCTCACCCCGTTGCCAGGGCAGCAAGACTGATGAGGGGGAATCTCTCAGTGGACAAAGGGGTGCATAATGGGCCGACCTTGTAGCCCACTTCACACTGTTTGTCTTGAGCTGCTAAACCGTCATGAGATGATACAGCACACAAAGTCGTAAAGCTGTGATTTCTCTGTCATGGAGACACACACTGTGATCTAACCTCTTTGCCCAAACTCCAACAGAGCAGACTCAGGGCCATTCCCTCGCTCCTAAAGGAAACAAGAGTCTTATCTTGTGTCTCTGTGGTCAGAATCCAGATCTGGCAACAATGTCTTACAACATTTCTGTCATGATCTTGATGCATTTGTGTTTTGATTTTGTTATGTCCCTAGATCATCCTTTTTTTAGTTACTTTTCCTTTGGTTTCTGTTTATCATTTCCTTATTTGTGGACCGGTTAGTATTAGTTATGTATTAGATTTTTGAATCTGTCTTGTTTGTTTGGTCAGATTTTGTTCTTGCGTTTTCCTCCATGTCTGCCTCTGCTTTCGTTCTTCATCAGTTCCCTTCACCTTGATTGCTCTCACCTGTCACCCATTATTATCTGATTGCTTTCACCTGCTCTCTATGCCTTAAGTTCCCTCTCCTCTCCACTGTATAAGAACCCTGTTTCTAGTTTCCAGTCAATAGTTCATCTGTTTTCTTTCCTATTTTCTTGCCTGTTTTTCCTGCCTGGTTTCTCTTTGTCCATTTTATCTTAGTCCCATGCCTCGTCATCCTGTAAGTTTTATTTATTCATCAAATCCCCCATCGCCATCACGCTCTGCACTTGGGTTGTCATTCATCGCATCAAAACCATTTCAGGTACAATCTGGAAAAAAGCAGGATTTGCCTTTTTTTTTCTTTTTTATATAGTACCAATTCACATCACAGGTCGTCCCTAAGAACTTTACAAAGTCAGTTAAATTGAATCACACTAACAAAGTGGTTAGAAAAATTCTAACTAGCACAATGTAGCAGATTGCATTGTGTCCTTGACTTTGCAGCAATCCCTCATATAGAGCATGCTTGTAGCTACAGTGAAAAGGAAAACTCCCTTTTAACAGGAAGAAACCTTCAGGCTCAGCGTGAACGGCCATCTGTCACGACTGACTGGGAGCTTGAGAAGACAGAGCAGAAACACAAACATAAACCAACCCAAAAGCACTGATCCAGGACTTTCTATGTGAGAGAGAAGTAGAAATGTAATGGCAGTAGAGGCTGCTATAGTGGCTTCATCTAGTAAAGAAATACAGATAAGCTCTGAGTCAGTATTAAAGTCTATAGGATGAAAAATGGTATGTACAGGTAGTTGCAGCAAAGGCTCAGCCAATAGCTGTATCTAGGGTCAACCACTGAAAGACAGAGCCAAATCATCATCTATAAAAGGAGAACCAGAAGTTGTTGACAGCAGTAGTTCATCCAATGCCGCCCAGGAATCTGTCTCAGATAAACAGAACGATGTAAACATGCGAGAAGATGAAGTTAGAAGTTGAAATAATAGTAAATAATGCAAAATTGGAGAGTAGTAGCAGAATGCTGCAGAGTGAGAGATATTTAGAGATTCAGAAAAGTCATGTAAGCATTGTGTTGGATTCTCCATGCAGTATATGTACAGGCCTATCACAGATGTGCGACTGGATTGAAATCTGGAATTTTGGAGCCCAAGTCAACACCTCAAACTCTGGTTGTGTTCCTGAAGCTGTTCCGCTTTGTTGCAAGGTGCATCATTTTACTAAACAAGGCTGCAGCCATTAGGGCATACTGTTTCCATGAACAAGTATGGTTCCTTGTTGCATCTCAAAGTAACATCTGCATGAGTGGTAATACCAATGGTTTCTCATTACAACATTCCTCAAAGATTACCTCTGCCAGCTTCTACAATCTAAATTTTTGACCCTTAGTCCAGCTAAAAAAACAAAAACAAATTTAGAGCTGCAAATGTTACATGAGATTTAAAAACATAATAATAATAATACACTAGTATAGGACATTTGTTGGCTTTTTTTTAAAGATTTTAAAGTATAGACAAAACTATTACCTTTGCAAAAAGAGGATTGATGCATTTTATTTGATAGGATGTTGATAGCTGAAGAAAATGAAAAAAAAAGCACATACTGTACATTCTGCAGCAATATGTGTGTGTGTGTGTTGGGGGGGTGGGGGGGGGGGGGGGTTACTACTGTTGCTTGCTTGGAGCTCTTTTCTTAGATACTGACCCCCAGAGATCAGGAACTGTGAAGAGCTGCTTTTTCTTGGCCCTACCCAGTTCTGTAGCTTACACAGATTGGCCCTTTGTCGAACTCGCATTATCTCTGACACCAATTTTTCCTCCTTCTAAAGCACCAACTTTGAGGACAAGATGTTTACCTACTGCCCGTTATATCCCACCCACTAATAGGGGGAATGAGGAAAAGACAAGTGTTATTTACTTCAGCTGTCAGTAGACATTTTTTATGCCTGATCTGCATGATAGTGTTCACTGTATTTGCTTATATTGATATGTGAACGTGATGCATAACTGTATCATATTTGTCAGGAACTCCCGTTTATCTGTAAAAGCCATGAGGCTTTGCTCAGCTTTAGTGGAGATCTAAAAATCCTTATAAGGGTACTGCTGTACACACATTTGCAGAGTCATCAAACATTGCATAAACTTGTCGCCCTGCATTTACAGCATTGATGCAGATGTGAAAACCATGGCGCCTTATGTCAATATGGGGTGTGGGGGGGGGGGGGGGCAATGCAGTCTCAGCCCATTGCTAATTGACTGGTGTTTGACTCAGCAGCATTACGTCAACTTGAAGTCCCCGAGAAGATTCAACCTTCCAGACTCATTTCTGTGTTCCCTTCCTCCTGCCCCGTCCTCCGCCTCGTTTTGCTTGTTTGAAAGGAAGCTCGACCTCTAAATCATCAGAAAATGAAACGTGTTTTAAGTGCTAATGAAATTGGTTCCATTGAAAGTGTGTTTTGCACTTCAGACACAGGAGATGAAACAGATTTTAACCATGGGGGTTGATCTAAGAGCTATAAAACTGCACCCTGAGAGAGGAAACAAATTAAGCGAACGCTAAACCTTCACGTTAAAAGGTTACTGAAACCCTAACTTATGTGGGATTGAATCCTCGGTCGCATCAGCTTTTATCTCCTGTGTTTGTGAAGACATAGGTGTTTGGGCTCTTTCTTTTGATTTCAATAAATGAATAATATGGGATAAAAAAGTCTGATAACCTTCAGCTATGACCATGAAATCCATGTAAATGTGTGTGTGTGACTGCAGGGTCCCAGGTGTGAGTTTTATCTCTAGTCGAATGCAGCTTGGGAACAAGCACAGACAGGAAGACCAGCAGACCATCGTTTATCCTGTAATTGTTGGGGGGGCTAGCAGGTGGCATCAGAGTAATAGCCGGGATCCTTTTATCTCACCTTTAATCAACAATCCTTCTTCCGAAGACACACGGATGTGACACCTCACCCTCATAAAATACAGGAAATCCACTGAAAATGAGGGTACCTGCAAAATACGAGAGCCAAACATGTAATCCTGTTTGACTCCAATTAGGGGCCCAGATATCGTCTATGACGCACATTAAATCTCCACCATCCAGTCAGCGTTATGAGAAGAGAGGCTTTTAAAAGGCATGTGGATATCAGATAAGATTTATAAGGCTGAAGCTGAATTTCAGATTGCTGTAATTGGGACTTTAGAGAGCTGCTGTCAATGCTCTGCTCAGCAAAGATCTTCAAAAAAAAAAAGTTTTCATCTGAGAACTTTTCTAAATATCACTTTTTTTAATCCGCTGGTGTTTGATCAAACATGTTTATAAGGATTTACACTTTTTTCTCTTGCTGGCATTAAATCAGACTAAGTTTTTTGTTGTTTGTTTTAAGTTTCAGTTAGGGTTATAACCCCTGTGATAGCTCAACTGATCATAGATAATGGGAGGGGTGCACAAACAGCGACAATGACTTTGTCTTCCATTAATGACTTCCCTGCTTTTCGTGGTCTTTTCCGTCCCGTCAGAAAATCCACTGCTACATCACGTTTTAAAACATTAAAACAAATTTTAATCATTTGACAGCCCTATATATATATATATATATATATATATATATATATATATATATATATATATATATATATATATATATATATATATATATATGCAACTATTATCTGTTTTTTTGTGTTACATTTGGAGCAATCAGTGTTGAGTGGCCTTTCAGCCCATGTTGGTAGAGGACATGTTTCTCCATAGATAATTGGCTACACCAGTTTCAGCCAGCATTTTCAGCAAATATTTTGCATTTGTCAATACATTACACAGGAATCTAGCATTAACCCCTGAGACCCAGAACCTGTCTCATTCTTGAACCTGTAATGTTGGTGTAAACCTCTGACTTTGTGGTTTCTTACTATTATGGAATTTAACACGAATAAATAGTTTAGCGTTCTTAATTTACAAAGGAATGGAAAAAGCAAACCAACTCAGATTTAATGTCAATCAGTGGGACACAAGTTATGTGTCCTCGAGTGTATGTGATATCTGGTAGTATGTATGATAAAGTCTGGCTTCAACTTGTGGAGGAATTTGCCATGGAGAAGATTTGCAAGGATATAAAAAAAACTCTGAACGTCTTCCACTTTAGAAACCATAATAGTCACTCCTAAAACTGGAGCGGTGCTCTTCATCTTGTTCTGCTTTCTGCCATCAGGCGTTCATAGTGTCATCAATTCATACTCAGCTTGGGGATCTTTTGTACCTGCTCTGACAACCAATGATTTAAAGTAATCTGTTACAGTCTACTTATAGTCTAGTGTGTGTATATGACTCCAGCAATTAATATCTACCAGCAGGGATTCACATTTCAAACATCTGCCGGCCCAAATGTGGATTATCAACGAGTTAAAAGAGGGTGTAATATAAACCTACTGAACATAATATCCATCCACCCATCGCTATACCCACTCATTCTCGAAGGGTCATTGGTTCCTACCTCCAGCACTCATTGGATGAGTGGAGGTCAACATTTAGCCAGAAAACAACAAAGTCCACTGTGCACATAGCCGTTACCTTTAGACATTTCCAAAGGAACAACTTGTGTGTTTTTGTCTCCTAGGTCACTAAAAGCTTTACTTCTCCAAACAGTATGACGTGTTTTTTTTTTTTTTTTTTTTTTTCAGTCACGTTACTTCCCCTCTCTGTCTGCTTGTCTGTCATCTGTATGGTTCGAGGATTCTCACTCTCTTCCAAGTGGCTCTCTATGTGGCCCTCATTGTTGGTCTGTGGATTGTGAGTGTGGTGCACGCAGGTCACAGCAGCTGCCGTTCCCAGTGCTGCACCTGTTCCTGCCTCATCACTCAGGCGTTGATGGACCCCATGCCTTACAAGGTCCCACCCTGACACAGGCGGTCTGCCCCAGCAGGGCGCACACACACACACACACAAGCACACGCACGCACGCACACACACACACACGCACACACACACACACACACACACACACACACACACACACACACACACACACACACACACACACACACACACACACAAGCACACACACACAAGCACGCCATGTGGCGTTAACCCATGCTTATTTTTGTCTCAAATTGTCACCCACTCAAACTTTAAGAGCATTAAGAGGAAATCACTGATATAAAAAAAAACTTTTGAATCTGTCATGGTACTGAAACAGTACCTGATAGCTTTGACATTTTTTTTATTCTTTCTCTTCTATAAATACATTATTCAACCACTGCCAGGATGCAGTCAGTTTTTTGCAGCGTGAAGAAACGTCACCTTTACTTTGAGAACACACGCATGAACACTTTCTCATCTACTACTTTTACTTGGTCAGACCTCCATGTCTGGGGTAAATTTCTGAGATGGATCAAGTTTGGCTTCCCAAACTGAAACTCCCTCAACAAACTGAATTTTCAAGCTGTTCAGATCTGGCAGGATAAGTAGATTTATGTGAGCACTTAGCAAAGGAGGGCCATAAAGACAAGATTTGAAATGGTCAATGCTATCAAGATAAGGGGAATCTGACCTACTCCTTAGCTAAAAAGATTTCTCCCTATAAGTTACGGTAGAAATCTATATTTAGTGAATGGGAAATTGCCTTGTGCTTGTGATATTTTCTTTGTTGGAATTAATGGACAGTCTTGCAATCAATTTCATCCCCCGATGGCTTCAAATCAGACTATTCTGGGCTTTGTGGCTAAAAGATAAGCTTGTGAAATGTGCTTCGTCCCAGTTCCAACTGAATGCACATCTGAATATTAGTTTTCATTAGCATAGATTTCACTGGGCAAATGTGTTCAAATGCAAAAGAAAAGACGGCTGTTCACAGCTGTAAATACTACAACAAGACATGCATACCAAAAAAGGAAACAGATGCTAAGTCACAACTTAAAAAAAAAAAAAAAAAAACTGTGGTGGAAAACTCAAAGCAAAGCAAACTAAGTGAAGCGCAGAACAAACTGCCGCATTTTCATAAAGAGCTGAGTGGATTTCAGCATGTGGTAATCAGAAAGGTGTGATGCAACTTCCAGTATTTAACACTTTCGACTGATCAGCAACTCCTTCAGTATATTTAGAAAGATTTTTCCATCTTATAACAATTGATGAACAATTGCAAAAACCTTAAAGTATTCATACCCATTTAACATTTTCATATTTTGTCTCCTGACAACACCAAAGTGAACAAAAATAAAATAAAAACCTGGTTTACCTTTTTACAAATAAAAATGTGTGGTTTGAATTTACATCTCCCCGTTAGCCCTAGCTAAAAACCAGTACAGAATAAGATAATCACCTTCAAAAGTCCCTTTATTAGTAAATAGAGCTCACCTGTGTTATTTAACTTCATGCCACCAAGGCATGACTATCAACTGCAAAGGTCGCGCAGGGGTTAGGGAGTTCATCCTGAAATTGGTGGGTTGCCAGTTCAATTCCCCACTTTGCTTCTGCTGTGTCCCTGGGCAAGACACTTCACCTGCTGGTGGTGGTTAGAGGGTCCAGCGGTGCCGTTGTACGGTTTCTGTGTGTCTGCTCCAGACCAGATGTGGCTACTAACATAGCTCACCACCGTCAGGGTGTGAATGGGTGATTGACTGAATATAGTATAAAGCCCTTTGGTCGTAGGACTTGATAAAGCGCTATATAAGTATAAGCCATTTACCATTTAACTGAGATTCCAGGCATTAATCAGAGAACCAGGTAAGCTTGTTGTAGCGCTGGAGGGGCTGCGGAGATTTACAGCTCAGGTGGGAGAACCTGTTGTTGGTGAACTCTCGCCTCCAGTTTTCCACAAGCCTTGTAGGGGATGCAACACACATGCAGAAGACGGTTTTGTGATCAAAAAAGGTTAAGGTTAGGGAAGCTGGTCAGAGTTGATGGGGATATAAATGGAGCTAATTACAGGGTGGTCATTAAAAAAATCACATTTTAGATCCTGCAAAAGACTTGAGCTCCATCTTCTAGCAAGACAAGTACCTTAGACACACAACAAAAGCTACAGCGTAATGGTTTAGACCGGAGAACATTGATGTGTCAGAATGGTCCAGAGTTCAGACCCAAACCCATTTGGGAATTTGTGGCAGGAAATTAAATATTTTTCTATACATTTTTGACTCAGAGGTGCTAGACATGAAGGCATGCATGACTTAAAGAGACTTATGTGTTAAAAACACGTCTCATTTTCGCAATTATACAGAATTTGGTTTCCCTCTATTCCATAATATCCAAATAAAATACATTGAAGCTGGTGGTTGACATAATGTAAAAAGGACTGCAAATACTTTTGTAAGCCACTCTATAAACTACAGTAATATATACACGGGGCTGTTGGCTTGTGTTTTCGCTGTTAGCTTGATTACCTCATACTGTAGGTGATTAAGTCCTCCATGACATTGACGCAGTGTCTCCTTGCTCTGTTTGCTTTGCCAACTTTCAAATCCACTAATCCTGTCTGAGTTTCGGACCACACACACACACACACACACACACTCACAGTCACGCAAACACCCGCTGACATTCACCGTTCTTCAGGTACCACGTTGTGTGCGTGCTGCCCTTCCCCAAGTTTGCCTCTCAGTAATCTTCTCTACACTTGCCGTAGCAGTGTTGGTGCAGTGTTTTATGATCCATCACTGGAATATATGCAGTCTGAAGTCTAAGTCCCCTCTTCCAGACCTCTGACTGTATCATGCAGAGTTACACAGGGCTCTGACTTACAGATCATCCTTCACTTTTCACAAGAGCTGCATTTGGGTTTGCAAGGGTACTCCAGCAGGCGATATCAATGCTATAAAGAGTATATGGTGGCTTCAGTTGTTATAGCTGACTGCTGTTACAGCACAGTGTGTTCCTTTTCCTCTTTCCATCCATCACCCTTTCGTTTTTTTTGGTTTACTGTATGGCTAACTTGCAAATCCAGTCGTAAATAAAAGACTTGAGCACACACTGGATATTAAAAGATGCTCTTTGAGATTGAGGGATAAAAGAAGGCATGCCGAAGTGAAAGAGGCTCCCAGTATGATGTCCAGAATACAACAGTAGGTGAGGCAAAAACCCAGAGAAGAGAAAGGGGACAAGAGAGAGAGAGAGAGAGAGAGGATCCAGCTGGCTCTTTTTTTATAATGAGAGGCACCCTCTTCCCTGTCTCCCTCAGTGTGTGTGTGTGTGTGTGTGTGTGTGTGTGTTTGAGGGAAAAAAAAGACAGAGGCAAGTAGAGAGACGAGGCAGACAGGAGGGTTTTAAAGTTGGTTTCACATTAACTTTTCAGTAGATGTGGGACTGACACAACCCTCTGGGTCTCCACTCTGCTTCAGCCGCAGACTTTGGATGCTTTTCCACACACAATGTACTTAGCCAGAGCTTTTTTAGAGGATTTAGGACGCTCATAAATATCCCATGCATTATCGATGTACTGTAAGGGAGTGTGTGTGTGTGTGTGTTTATGTTTTACGTGGGTGTGTACAGGTCACAGTCTGACCATCTTGTTCCCATCTGTCTTTCTATTCGGTCTAACACACCTCTCACACACACACACACACACACACACACACACTTTCCCTCTCTTTGGCAAAATCCGATTATAAGGCCTGCGTCAGCTAACGAGGCCCCTCTACCACCACCACACACCCACCCGTCCATAAACTCCCACTGCTCCCCCTTATTTTCCTCCCTCTCACACACAAACCGATAGCCATCAGCGTGTTTCTGTAAATACACAAACTGTAGCGCGCGCGCCCACATGCTGCTTCAGGCTCAGATTGGATGGAGGACTCCCTAATTATTATTTAATTGCCCTTCTCTGTCTGTCCAGCTGCCCCGTGTGTATAAAAACACAGACGGGCGGCCTGATTGATCACCCCGGACTCAACATATTGCCAATGACACCAAAAGGTGCGTCTGTCAGGGAGGAAAAAGGCACGAGAGTGACAAGGAATAAAATCAATGAGTGGACTGTTGGCAAAAGAAGCAGATGGACTCTGCTGGTTTATATTTCCACGCTTTATTATTGCCCCCTACCAGACATCAACACCACCTAATCATCCTGAATGGATTGTTTGTTCTGTAAATTATGCTAACAGTGTCATGCCGAATATCTTAATTCTTAACAGTTTTACAACATTATACAGTAAATGTATCGTAAACACATTATGTTTGGCGAATTTGAACAATCTACTTAATGTGTGATGCAAGAGTAAGTCACAGGCGTTGCTGTTTTTCCTCGTGAGTGGAAACTGAATCTCTATGGCATGTCTTGCATGGGAAAAAATGAGCTATCAGCCGATGCTATACGAATCTTTAATCAGCATCCTTAAATAAGCAGTCAAGAAGCTTCACACTTGCATGGGAAAACGCTGTATCTCCCTTTTCCCCAATGACATATTGTTGTATGAAGTCTTCTTTCCCCTTATTGCATCAATGCTTAGGTTTTTTTCTGCCAATCCTTTATTTATTTAAAACCTTTCTCAATTTATTCTGCTCATGCAGCAACAGTAACTCTCAAAATACAAAAAAAGTCAGAACAAAGTCATCCAGTCTAAGCACTGCTGAAGAAAAATGAAAATATTCTTGGCTGGCTGGGGTGGGCGGCATCCAGCTTTTATATTACTTAAAATATAGAGCAGTATGAGGTAGAATGACTACTTATCAAGGTGTGTGTGTGTGTGTTGTCTTCTTACTCTATGCAAATTAGGGAATTTTAAATATTTGTAAAACAGTTTCTGACCTTGTTCAAAAATTAAGGTTGGTGCTATTTTTTTTTTACAGTTTTTTTTTACTGTTAAGCAGAAACGCAGCACTGAAAAGATTTGTTTCTGCTCCCCCGACCGCCTCAACCTGGTATCATTGGACATAAATTATGCTGAGACCGGACAATCAGTTCCCAAATAGCCTATAGCCATCTAGGCTGTGTAGAAAAGTTAGACACACTGAAGCCCAGAGTCTAAAGGGCTGTGCCTATACTTATAGCATTGGGGGTTACGATACATAAATAGTACATAAAAAAAGTGTTATTTCCTGTAGGCTTAAGACTATTGCTACTGGGCCTCACTGGGTCCGTTTGGAGCACAAATATGAAACATCTGCTCGGAAAACAACTTCAAACTCAGCCTTCGGCATGCGTAATCACGTACTTAGAGGCGCCCTGTGCGACACAGGAGAAATAATGTCTGGCCAGGGTGGAGGTTAAGATGACAAACATGTCACTGTGAAAGGTGACGACAAGGGTTATGAAATGTAACAATGTCCAAGAGCAGGAGCAGATCAGAGGAAAACTCAGCAGCAGGATCATGTGTAAAGACACAGCGCCACTTAAAGCATCCCCTTGTTAACTGTTAACTGTAATATTGTGTTTAATAAAATAAATAAAAATAGCAGAACGTTTTTTTTATGTATCCTTATGATGGGACGGTGGCTCTTACTTAGTGACGTTGCGTTCAGAAACAGAAATATTTGACTATCATAGGTGATAGTGGTGGGTCCTGATTATGTTTTTTCGCTGTCAATTCAACGATGTTCACTTGAACAGAGAAGGTCTTTTCTCACTGCAAAAACAAAACTAAAAATAAGTCAACTTTTCTTGTTCTTCCTATTTTAAGTGCAAAAATCTTATTCCATTGTCAGATTATCTTACTTACCCGCACAAATAAAGTAAAAATACATTCATTTCAAGAAAAGTTTAACTTATATTAGTTCTGTTTTTGCAGTGCTCCTTCTCCTCAGCCTGTATCTTCTCCATAGAGAACCTACAAATGTGCAACTTACAAATAAACTTACTTTCAGCTGTAATTATTTGGCCCACCCATTTTTTATTAGGCCTGGCCTCAAAGCAATTTCTGGCTACGCCACTGAACTGGAGATGCACCAATCAAAATTTTGTGCGGTGTTCGACTGAGCTTTCCTAGTGTGACGGGTCATTAATTATTTACCTTAGATGTAGAGGCGGCGTCATGCTGTGTGTGTGGAAGAGAGGGTATGTGGTGTAAAACGGGGCTTCAAAAAAAAAAGAAGATGAAGTTGAGACTTTTACCATAGAATTAGCATTTTTACTTGCAATTAGTTTGGGTAATGGTTAGCACAGCTAGCTTCACAAACACTGGGGTCTTTGTGTATTCTAGAAACAGTCGAACCTTACCCTGACTTTGAGATCTCCATAAAGGTGTCTTATATTTCTAGATCTCATAATTATCCATCCAAGACAAAAGATGAAACCCTGAAAGAATAAAATAGTTCACCGTTTCTGTCCTTACTTCAGCCTTCTGTGCTGCTTGCTGAAAGTCTCGCTCTCTCTTACCTTCTTGCCACAGACATGTCTTAATATATCGAATATATATTTTACTTTTGAATAGCTGCATGCTCCTAAAGCTGAAGTCCTACTGCATAGTGGGCAATCAATATCTAAATGCATATGAAAAATGTTTGACAAGAACACAGAGATAATATGTGTTCCATGCTTTTTTGGCTAAAACAATCAAGAAAGCATGTTAGCCAATATTCAGTCAGTCCATAAAAAAAAATAATTTCACAAGGTTTGTAATCGCTTAAAGACACACTACACTGCATTTCCACTGCCTCTCATTTCATTTGACTGATTTTGCCAACAGCTCACATTATTGTCTTCTTCTTTATTCAGTAAGGTGACCAGATTTCTGAAATCTAATCTGGGGACATTTCTTGCTCGTACATAAAAAAACAATACATCTCATCAAGACGAAATTAGGAAACGGGGACAGTAATGGTTTCATTTATTTTTACATATTTATTAATATTTAAACAACAAACATCAAGTGTAAAAGCCAGGAATGTGCCTCTCCACACTTTTAGTATATCCTAAGATTAATAAAATTAATAAATAGTGTTAATAGAAAACTAGAACTGTGTCTTTGGGTTGGGGCAAAGTGATGGGGGTGGGAGTGGAGGGGTCTAAGGTGGTTAGCAGGGTTTTTCAATTTTGTGTAGCCCAAAGAGCTCTGCTGCCTCCTAAGGGGAGAGTGACATGAGGAAAAGAAAAACCAGAAAATACAAACATTTAGACTGTGGCTCTCTGTGAAGACAGAGTTCCTCAACCTTTTAAAAAAGTGCAACAAATAGTTATTCTGCTCATGTCTACATACCTATGAGCAATAAGTTTTCTGCATTAACATAAAAAAGAAGTAGAGGTCAAGCCCGCAGGTAAAGGGTGATATATGTTTCTTATTGTCACCTGGCCACATCAGGGGCCTGTGCATCTCAAATAAACAGATTATTTTTTTTCCATAATGGGCTATAAGCACAGCTCCACTACTTCCTGAACCTCAGCAGCTCTTTTGTTTCCTTTCTTTCTTTACTGGACAAGCTGATTAATCCAGGTGTGTCTGGCTGGTTACTGAAGTCAGACACACCTGGATTAATCAGGAGCTGCTGATCTTCAGGAAGAAGTGGAGCTGTGCATGGAGCCTGTTTGGGACAAGAAAATGGGTTGGGGTGATGTGAGGTGAAACAAAGGCACAGACTTGGAGACCCCTTGGATCAGTGTGCAGCATGAGCATGTATAAAGTTACATAAAGTGTGTATAACTACATTATGTGTATGGTAGTAGTTGATGTGCCAGTATATTGTTTGCTCCTATAAGGTGAGTTAACTCCGGTCAGTGAGTCAGCTAACATGAGATCATCTCTGGTTTCTTCAAGGCCTTCTGTATCTGAAGAGCCATCAGCCATGATATCCAGAGGTCTGGATAAAATAAGAGAAGAGGATGTATTATGTGCAGAACTGACATTTTTAAGACACAAGAAAAATATAAAACTAATCTGCCTCTTAGTTCTGCCACAGCTAGGAAAGTGCAGTGAAACTCATGTTCAGTGCAGAGACTCAGAAAGAGGTTATATCCTTAGACATTGGGCTTCTCAACTCAAACCTGAGTCACTCTGTTTTATATACTTCACACACTACATTACTCAATACGTTAGTTTATCACTTAAATCATGTCAACGCTTTATCACTTAAAGTTTAATAATACTCTAAGTAAAATTTTATCTCTTCTCATCAAGTGTTCTTTCCATCAGTGTTCCTATTTTCCTCCACCCATTTAATCTCCTTACTGTCTTCCTATCCTCTTCCTCTTGTATCAATCTTACATTATTCTAACACAGACATTATATAATTAAAATCAGTTCCAAAAACATTAGAATCTACAACATGAAAACTTCCAATTATTGTTATTTTTATTATTATATCATCTAATTAAATACTAAAAATCTAATTACCACAATATTTGGAGCTACAAGCAAAAACAACATAATAAATGGACATTAAACAGGTGGTTATCTCTTCCTCCATCATTCTCAGATCATGTAGATCTTTTCTCATTCAGTTCTCCTGTTACTGACTCCTATTTTTTCATGAGGAACTTTTATATATCCAAAGTGAGCAGTAAAAAAGGTAAACCTAAGCCTGGAAGTCTATGCTCATAAATCAGCAAAACAACTAGTAATAACTCTACTTATAACTATCTGAAATATAAACTAAAGGTCACCAATCAGTTCTAAAACATCTTTAGAGGAACCCTTGTTGATCCCTGGAGAGCCAGCGTACCAGATTAGCGCCTTACAAGGCGTTTTCAATCATTCTGTTACATTTTATCTGAGTGTCTTTTACTGATGTGAGCAGCAACTCGTGGTCTTGTCTTACTTTTTATTGATAATTTTTAACCTGGACAAAAACCAAACATTTATCACAGGATCAGCCCGATCCAAATACTTACCATGACACAGGGCAGCTCCCCTTGTAACAACGAATTTCCACTTCTTCTTCTTCTGTTTTAAAAGGGGTGCGCTCTTCTTCTTCTTCTTCTTCTTCTTCTTCTTCTTCTTCCTCTTCGTGTTTTAATG
Organism: Fundulus heteroclitus; assembly: GCF_011125445.2. Lineage (NCBI taxonomy): Eukaryota > Metazoa > Chordata > Actinopteri > Cyprinodontiformes > Fundulidae > Fundulus > Fundulus heteroclitus. The sequence continues at coordinate 35,949,570 of NC_046363.1, forward strand.
GCATCTGACATCCAAAGGGATCATTACCGCCATCTAGTGGTGCGCGCAGCGCACCCAGTTACCGCAACACTTATTCCCCCTCGGTAAAATCGGGGACATTTCCGGGGACAGCTTTAGCCGGGGACAGGTGGTCCAAAACGGGGACAGTCCCCGGAAAACGGGGACGTCTGGTCACCCTATTATTCAGTAACAATGTCCACACAATGGAGTGTTGCTAATGCCACCAGGTAGCAGCTAGTATGCTAGCTGACCTTAAAAGATTGTAATTTTCAGTTTCCAACGGGCTGCTCACCAGTCAGAGTCAGTCAAACTATAAAATCCGATGTTTCCAATCATCAGCCCACTTTCTGGTGTATCTATAACTTCAGTATTGCGAATATTATTTCATCCCCACTAAATGTTAACTTTGCTGTCATCATTTTTTTTGTCCTATCATGCCTGATCTGAGTATGCAGCAGAGTTTGAGGCCCTAAAGACCTAATTGGAAGATTTGCTTGCGGCACACCTTTAAAGAAGCAGGTGTTTTATTTCCACTGGCAGCTCTTCTGCAGCCTATTCTTGCACAGCGTGTCCCACTGCCTCTGGCAAACCATTTTCTATTAAAACGCACTTTGCAACATTCATGGTCTTGCTGGTTTCTTTGGCCTTGTGCATCTTCCTTCTGTTTTTTTTTTGTCAGGTTCTCTTTTAAACAGCAGGTGATGCTGAAGAGAAAATACTTCTGCACCAGAAGAAGGGAATGCACATTTTTAACATATCTGTGTACATTCTGCAAAAGCAGGGTTTTAAAAGCCAACAATCAAAGAAATGCCGTTTTTGGGATGCCAGACCTGCTAGTATCAAGTAGAAAATAAAACAAGCTTCAAACGATTTTAACATAAACTATTGCTGTTATTTTAAAGCATTCCTTCATCACTGTAAATTTAAGATCAGTGCTGACAGAGGCAAAACGAAAACTTAAAAGGAGTCCAATTATTTCACTATGTAAAGAGTTAAACCTCCTGTCCATATGCCAGAACGTCTTTTGTTTTAATGCTGTGTATGTGACAATGTGTATTTTTCCCATGTACCACTCACTGGGACACTCAAACCCTAAGTGCTTTTAAAAAGCTCTGCGCTTCATTTGCTCAAACATTCCCGTACATTTGGCAGGCTGCCTTGCTGTTTGTTTTGGCGTAAAAAAAACTGAATATTTTTAGCGTCTTTCCCCCTTCCCAAACACAGGCCATGAGTATCAGTTTGCGAAAGCAGTCTTCTGCAGATTGACTCATTTCTTGAGGAGAGGCAAAAGAGAGAAGTTCAAAAATAGACGCATAGGGAGTGAAAAAGTTATCGAGCGACTTAAGTCCGAGAGTGAAATATCGGACGGACACGTGACGTCTTTTCATCAGATGTCAGCACATCACTGATCTTTGACCCCCTCTGTGGTTTGTGGGTTGTGGTGAACCACGGTGGAATGTGTCTCACTAACAGCGCAAAGCTCAAATAGTGTTTAAAACACAGCCTCCTATTATTGCCTCCAAACCTTTTTTATTATGCTTCCTTCTATTTACCTTCTAGTCTTCTTGATAACAAGACGTCCATCGCTCGGCTCCTCTCATCTCTCTGTAGACATTTCATGCAAACTCTTTCATCCTCCTCGTCTCCGTTTCTCTGCCTCAATAAAACTAGCCTGTCAAACAGCTACACTTCCCAGAAGTCTCTATTCTCCCGACTCTTGGCAGATTTTCACAACCAATGAATTATTCAGCGGTGGATTTTGTAGTCTAGAAATTGATGGCATGATTAATTTATGTGATCATACAGAATATTGGGTCTATGTATTTTAATAGCTGTCTGTAAGCCTGCAGTGTAAATATTAACTTTCAATTTCTTGTTCTTTTAGAAAAGCGGGTTTTTGGAGGATTTTGGATTATCAACTATGCTACACATTAAACAAAATTATGTCTTTATGGTTAGATGCTTAGTTTAATTGTAAGCATGACTCACGTCCAACGGGCTTTTGTTTTATTTACTTAGGTGTTGAATTAGTTTAACATAAGTGGTATTGACAAGCCTGGAAATTGTGCATCTAAATTTGGAATTACAAAAGCTGGTCGTTTTTATCGACCAATTTTTAATGAAACACAGCATGATAACTATCTAAGCCTTTTATAATGGTGTCCTTTTCTTTTCTGTTGTTTTCATTCAACACATTTGCACGCTGGTGGATTGTGTTAGCAGAAATTGAGCTTTTTTTTTCTCCCTCCTTTCCTGTTTGTCAGCATCTCCTATTTGCAATCCAGTCTACTTGGATAATAGGTTAGTTCTATAGGTGGATATACCAAAAGTGTAGAGCGCTATAATGTTGTCTGTCCCTCGAGAAAGTAGCTAAGGCTCGTTCTGTTCCTGAGCTGCATAGCCTTGCATAGAAATCTGGGACACTGGGTGCATCCTAATGTCTGTTGAAATGGGAGCACACCAGTCCCAAGGGCTCCATCGCTTCTCCTGGGGGTACCTTAACAATGTGGATGTGCCGTTTTTGCATTAAAAAACTGCTGCAGCCCTAATATACCGCTTGCTTAGGGAAAAAAATCAGGAGTGATTAGAAACTTTAAAGAGTTTCAACCTTCTGACATTGTGGAAATATTGCCATATATGTCTTTGAGTCTTACTGAATAGATCTTTGAGTGGAATAGTACCTTTGAATAACAGTTTAAATGATCCTATTTGCTACCTTTCCGTTGAGGTTTATCACTGTTTCTTAACAAATTTTTATTAGCAAAACAAAACGGGCAAAAACAAAATGCAATCAAAAATATTTTATTTATTTAAAAATGGTTTTTCCAAACCAACCTGACACTATGTGAAAAGGTAATTGCCATTTAAGCCTAATAAACAGTTGGCAGCAACAACTGTTATCAGGGGCTTGAGATAACTGGGAAGGAGTCTTTTAAATCACTTTGGAGGAAATTTTGCCCACTTGCTTTGCCTAATTGTTTTAATTTAGCCACTTTGTTTTTTCATGCATGAACAGCTTCTTTGAACTAGTGCCATTAAATCTCTATCGGATTTATGTCTAGACTTTGACTGGGCTCCTCCATAACCTTTGTTTGGGTTTTTGTGTGTGTCTGTGTGTGTGTGTTTGAGCCTTTCAGAAGTGAACTTACTGGTTCACTTTGGATCATTGTCCTGCTGCATAATCTGAGTATGTTTGACCTCAAGGTCACAAGGTTACGCCTGCATGTTCTCCCTTTGGGATTTTTTGGTTGACAACAGAATTTGTGGTTCTGTCAATCAGAGTAAGTCATTTAGGTCCCAAAGCAGCTCCAGATCATCACACTAACGCCACCATGTTCTTTTTGTGAAGGATTGAAATGTCCTGTTTGTGCCAGACGTAATGGTTCTACCTGTCAGTTTGCTGAATATTTTCCCTGCATCTTGGGGATTATTAAGTATTTTCAGGCAAATGCCTTTTTTTTCTGGCCAGTAGTGGTTGGCTCATCTGAATTCTTCTATGGATGCCAGTTTTGCTCAAGTTTTTTGTTCCCTAACAATTGTATCACAAACACTGTCCTTAACTAAATTAAGTGAGGTCTTAGTTAAGGTTTCAAAATTTGGGGTTGGGGGATTCTTCCATAACCCCCTGGATGAGTTGTCAGTGCACTCCCTAGAAGGTCTATAATTTCTCCGTTTTTGGATAATGGCTCTCAGGGTGGTTCGCTGAAGTTCTGAAGGCTTAGAAATGGTTTCCTGACTGATAGATGTCACTAAATGTGTTTTTTTTTTATGAAGTCCACATTCATGTACTAAAAAGTTTTTTTTTTTGTTGGTCTTCTGTAAAACCCTAATATTCTTAAATGTTGTGCTGTCATTTGCTGTAAGCAGAAAACCATCATATTTAACAGAAATAAAGGCTTTAAAATATTAGTCTGTGTAATTAATTTCTATATGCGTGTTTCACTTAGTGAATTGAGTTACTAAAAAAAAAAAAAACTTTTTGATATTGTTCTAATTTATTGACTGGTTCTGTAAATATGTGGGATACCTTGTTTAATCTACAGTTTTTCTTTTGCTTTTTGTTTTTCCAGTTTGCTGTGGGGCGATAACTGTGAAGGTGGCTCCTAAGGTGGAGGTGAACAGAGGCGACACTGCCAAACTGCCTTGTGAATATTCCGGCACGAGCTTAGACGATATTGTGGTTACTTGGTATATTGTGAGTAGATTTTCAACCACATCATAATAGTTACATATAAAAAAAACATTTTTACACAATGTTCATCATGGCTTTCTTTCATCTTCCCCTTTTATCTTAGACGGAGGAAGAATCTGACCAAAGAAAACGTGTGGCTTATCGTAAAACGTCTGGACACCATGAAAGCGACCCTGAGTCTCCTCTTTTCGGACAAGTCAGCATTTCAGAGGACTTCACCTTGACCGTCACGTCTGTGAAACCCAGCAATCAGCTCACCTTCTACTGTGAGGTCACTGCTGGAAAGGATGGATCCGGAGAAGCCAGCACTAAGCTTGAGGTCTTTGGTAAGTAGACCAACACTATCTAATCTGCTTTTTTTGGCATTTTGAAAACATACACAATGTTTCTCCTTTCCTTCAAAAGAAATTTGTTACTTGAGTTTTTTTTTTTTTTTTTTGTCATGTCCAAAAATGTTTCTGAACTGTGAGACTTATGTGTGTGCACTTGTTCATGCATGCATTAGGGTAATCACATTATATTCATGTTTTTGATTGGATTTCACGCGTTCATACATTATTAACACTTAAGACTCTTAAATTAGCGACAGTTATATTTCTTGCAATAGTCTGCAGCTTTCAGGAACTAAAAGTTTAGTTTTTGCATATGTATTTTGGATATGTTTTTTTTTATGTATCGGTAAGAATCTTACGCTTTCTTTTATCCCAAATTTCTTTGACAAGTTCCTCAGAGGTCAATTAACCACGATTTAATGGCTCCAGCCATAATTGACGAATAGTTCAATCACACTTGTCAAGTCTGATATATCTCTTCCTAATAAGAGTCAGGATTTATCACCATCATGGAAAGGCCTGACTCTGGTGCCGACTGGTGTTTCCCTTCCCATCCCTTGACATGCAGTCTCAAATGAAAAGCCGCTATTTGTGTCTTCTATGGGTCTCTCAGTTGATCCTTAAAAGGAAGAATTTTATTTCCAAGTAAAGAAAAAACAACCATAGTTTTAGTCATACAGCATCTTCAAAAGGGAACCATAAATTGTCCCATTACATGTAGGCTATCAGAATAACACAAGTTGTTGTGGGATTATACCTGTCATGCAAACCAGCAATTATTTTGTGAAAAGACCTCAGGTATGAGATTCTGAGAGTATAATTGAGTATAAAAATTATGGGTTCATTTTATAATGATTTTACATATTATGATATATAGTATAACAAACTCATACACCATATGAATTATTACCGTTAATATTAATTGTTCTAGTTATAATACTGTAACAATAATGTAATAGTGTTATTTGATTGCTCAGAGATTCTCCTAACCAGGATTTTTGGGTTCTAATCTGAGCCTAATTTCTGAATAAACCTCAGAAGAGTCATTTCAGTCATTTATTTTTTAGCTGCAGAGCTACTAAATCTGAATACAGACAACTGAAATGAAGACGGGGACAGAGGAGCACAACAAATCCCAAGACATAATGGAGTTTAAAAAGCTTCTTCCCAGTATACTATTCAGTTTAAATATAAGTCTATCCATCCATCCATCCATTTTCTAATATGTTTACCCCTTGTGGGGTCGCGAGGGGTAAACTAACCGGATACATAACACTAGAAGTACACATGCACAGCCAGAAAACGGAAACTAACAACAAACAAAAAACGTACATTGGCATTACGTGAGCACATCAGAATGATTGCCATTTGGGAGAACCAATAGATAAGCCGATTCCACTGGAACTTGAAGGACACAAGTGGGTGAGAGCAGGACCAAAACTCTGACAAATCCCTGCCGTTCGGTCCGAATGGTTATTTTGCGGGCCTGCAGCTTTCACAGAGATACAATTTTTTGACCTCCTTTTTGTGAATACATAGTGTTTTGACTACAGTCAGGCAGAAGGACCATTTCACCCAACATAACAAAAAGTGTTTCTGAACAGGATTACCAGCTATAGCCCTAAACTTAACTGTAAATTTCATGTATTTTACCATTTATCTCTCTGCGGAAGAAATATACAGTTTTTCTCCTTTGTCCAAACGGCACCAATTTTCTATGAATTAGAGTAGCCCACAGAAAACACACAATTAAAGCTCCTGATTTTTGGTAAAAAAAATACATTTATATTTGCGAGGGCAGATGATATGAACTTAGTTGCACTTCTGTTGTCCAGAGTATAAACAGTGCTCAAGGACATTTGAAAAAGCATTACAAAAACCGCTCCAGGTTTCCCATTTACTTGGCCTGTCAACACTTTTGTAGAGTCCTTGAGAGGGTAGAGGTCCTTCACCATGGATCAACAAAGGACAGAAGGTCCATCTGGAGGGCTTAGTTTCCAAAAAAAAAAAATGTCCCTTTCTCTCCAAACGCTTAAACCAAACAGTGGATTTGGTTGAAGCGTGAGCGACAAGGAGGGGATTTGAATTGTAGTTTTCAGTGAAGGATTGAGACAAAGAAAGAAATACCAATCTACTGTTTATTTTCATGCACAGTCGACCGCTGCAGGGGCGGATAAGATGGCCTTGGAACAAGTGTGCCTGTAAGGCAGCGAAACAAGCACTCGCACCTGTGGCTGAATGTGTGCATGTTTGTGGCAAGTAGGAGGTATTAGGAGGGAGTTTTTTTCCCCCCCAGTTTGACCCTTATCTGCTGAGATGAACCAGGTCACTAATAAATACTGTGAAGGAGGTTATTTACTTCTAGATATAATTAACAAGGTCAGAGGATGTGTGCCTTGGAAAGAAATATGGAAAGTCACTGATAATGAGTGTTTGCATATCACATTTAACAATATATCTTTCTCTATGTGGCATAATGATTAATAACTGTTTTCTTTTCTATCTCAGTTGCTCCCCAGAAACCAGAAATCAAAAAACCATCTTCTCAGGCCATCTCAGTGGGAGCTAGCAGCAGCTCAGAGGTTTGTAAATAATTGTGTGTGTTTGCGTGTTCTTGGGTTCTGAAGTTGTGATGAGAGATGCACCCATTAGGGATTTGTGACTGCTTTCAATTGTCTGTTTTTTTTTTTTTTAATAAAGCTCTGACCGGTGAATAACAATTTTAACAAATTTAAGCATTAGGTTTGGAATGTTCTCTGAATGGAAAAATATGGGACATCTAAACGTTTCCAACCAGCCTATCTCAGCATTTAGGAACTTTCTTTCTGGCCTGACTGCCATGAGTGATCATTTAAATTGTTGGCAGAAGTCTCTGAACAGGTTTTTACTTATTCAAAACAAAGACAAACTTATACTAAAATGATCTTAAAGCAGCTTCAACGTCTTTTGGAAGTAATGAGTTAAATTAGCATTGCTAGCATTCCTCATTCACATGAGTATAGGCCACCAACTGACAGACGGCAGTCTGGGTCTGAACCTAAATTCAGTTTTCTCTGGATAATGGCAAACGGATAGATCGTAATGGGCAACAAGGTTATATCTTGCACACTTTTACCATGTTTTACATATTTTTACACTGCAAAACATTTGGCATAGTTGCTTTGTGGCAGCTTTTGATTGCTTACGACAATGCTCAGGTCACTGCACACACTCACACAGACGAAATGCATCAAGCATAAAACAAACTAAATGCTAAATTACATTGTTGGTAAGGATGGATAATTGTCATGGATTGACATGGTAAATTGAACTTTTAAATAACAGTGGCTAGGCTCCTACATGTCAGGGTTATCATATTGGAAAAATATCAGATTTTCTTTTGGTTTCAAACCTCCTTTCATCTGACAGAGACAGGCAAGCTGAAAACTGACAAAATCCGGTCAGCAGCTTGTTTTTCTGTGCATCTCTGGTTTCATTTTAGCTTATATCATTTGTACTTTCGGTTTTCTCCCGCCTGAATCAGATTGGCACCTGCACAACAATGAATGGGTTCCCCGCTCCAAGGATCATCTGGTTCAAAGACAACATGCCTCTTCCCGAGGTCAAAGACAAAAAAGAGAGTATGTGTGCTCTGGATGATGGGGCTTGGTAGTATTTTGTAAATGTATTTTGTAATGTGATGATGCATAGTTTCACTCTTCTCTGCCAGACACCTACATGGTTCCCTCTACGGTGAAGGAGGCTTCGGGTCTGTTCACCATAAAGAGCGTCCTGTACATGAAACCCACAAAGGCGGATAAGGACTCTCTGTTTCATTGTACTGTGGAGTACAGCTTGGCGGGAGAGCAGAACAAGAACATCCAGATGAAGTCTGAGCCCATGAAAATTGAACTTCACTGTGAGTGGAAATCTGGGAGCAGAAGGGTTGGGTGAATACAGGAAGACTCCCACATTAAGGGGATTTTGTTATGTTATTTATTTGCTTTTGAATGACAACAGGGCACAATGCACAATTTTAGCAAATTTAGATTTACTAGTCACTCTAATGTGATTGCATTTTGACTCTCACATGAATAGGACAGTTGTGCACTCACTGCCTTTTAAGTTTCAAAAGGACGTTTTAAAGTAATTCATGCTTCCTTCTGCTGACAGAATTTATCATGATCTTGCTCCAAGTAAATGACCATGGCATCCTCTACCATGCCCCCAGCATGGTTGGATGTAAAACATACAGATAATCTAAGGAGTATATTTAAGAGGAAGATGGCAGACACCAGACCCAACGATTCAGATATGCCTGAAGGCCACTATTAAGGCAACCCGGGCTTTGCTTAATACTTCAGTCGTTGATCTCCTGCATGCCAAAGGATCCCTGACCAAACGCTGAGTGCAGATACAATACCGTACATAGACATATGTACTTTTAAGTAGGCTGATATTTCTGCATTAAAAGTCTTTTTTTAGGTAGTCTAATGCAATATTCCAGTTTTCTTTTTCCACGTCATATTCTTAAAAATTAACAGAAATAAACACTCAAAATACATCACTCAGTGTCTAAAGGACTTACATGGGAGTTTTGACCTTTTTAGCTGAATTAGTGAAATAAATGAGCAGTTAAAAAATATATAATTTATTAATGCATCTATATTACACATTATAAACTCTTACTAATACTGAATGGCCCCTTTGTTGGTTGTATGCTGCTAAAAAAAACAACTAAATACAACCAGCCCCAATGGTTTAGGTTCTGTTAATGACAGAAATGATCCCAACTCTAGTGGAATGAGTTTTCTAGCCATAGAAAAAAATAACACCCCATTAAAAGAGGAGGTGCAGGGCAAGGGGTTTCATCTGGAATGCAGTAGCCATCTCTGATCATTTATATACAGTATACCAAGGTATATCTAGGCTTTGAAGGAATTTTTACCTGTTTCTTATCGTCTGCTCTTGCTCATGCAGATCCTTTTGAACACGTGATGTTTGATCTTCTCAATGCTACTGATGTCAAAGAGGGTGATGACGTCACCCTAAAATGTGCGACTGATGGAAACCCTCAGCCTTTCTTCGACTTTTACAAACAAGTACGTGAACACATCGAGACTATCAATTCTTCACATGCATGACTAACATCATGTTAGCCATTTTAATCGCTCTGGCCTTAACTGTGTGATTCCAGGTGCAGAACGAGGCCAAAAAGATGGAAGGTGCGGATGGTCTTCTGACACTAAAATCGGTCAAGCGTACGGATTCCGGTAATTACACCTGCATCGCCACGGACTTTGAATTAGACGAAAAGAGTGCCTACAAGATCCTTGTCGTCAACTGTGAGTAAAACACACATTCACACACACACACACAGACAACTGCACACACAACCGCACACCGAAGGTATAATATGTTGAATATATTAAAATTGACCCTATATTTGTGAACATTCACCCTGACAATGAGTCTTTCATCTAATTTTTTTTTTGTTCCTGTTTGAGTTTTAGATCCTTAGAATAAAAAAGAAATATTGGTGTACAATTAGCTATGATGAAATATCTTAGAGGGGGCCGACATCTGCTGTAGTTTTTTACAGTTCACCTGTCACTTTAATGCTTTCTCAATCACACACACTAAGCGTTGATAGCCTTGAAAAATTCTTAACCTGGCCTTTAGCGTTGAAGTAAATTCAGAGCGAGAGTGGGATTCATTATTCACCTGTTTATGGTTGGAGTTGTATTACATGGCTGTTAAATGGATGAGTAACTTTTTTGATTTTTTTTTTTTACCTCTCCTTACCTCCTTTGTATCAAACCTCAGGTTTCCAGGTGTCTCTATCCACATCTTTCAGCTGCTGTCTGTTTTCTTTTCTTCAGACATCGACCAGATGAGCGTGACCCCAGCTGAGCCCAAAAGTGTCAAGTTGGGCGACAAGGTGGAGTGGCAGTGTAAGACTAAGGCATCTAAACCGCACACTGTTCAATGGAAAAAGGTACATGACGTCTTCAGTAACCTTCCTCCTTTATAGTACAGAATCCCGTATGACCCTTCATGACACATATGTTTTTTAAATGTCTGAATTGTCACAGCAGATTGGGATTAAATGGCCCCAGAATTGTCTCAACAACTTTGTTTTGCCTTTTAGCATTTTAGCAGGCACTGTTGAAAAGGATCATGACACATTCACTACCTAGACTGAAAACCAAGCTGATGTTTCACTCATTTACCCAAACGTTCGCATTATGCAGTTCAATAAATGGTATTTTTTTAATATTTCTTTAAATATCGTCTACTGCAACAGCTTCCTCAGATGTTGTTCTTATTGCAGCTTTTAACTTTTGGTTCTCACTGCCTTTTTTCCTCCTCATAGTAGGGACATCTTATCTGGCGTTCTGTTAGCTGTGACACCATCCGGGGGGCAGATCATTACCCTCTAACATAGAAAGGATTCCTGGATCAATGTGTGCTCTTTTGTGTCTCTGCTCTGTCTTCTCTAACCCCCAGGCAGTCGAGGTAGATGACCGTTCACACTGATCCTGATTCTGCTGGAGGTTTTTCCTTTCTGTTAAAGGAGAGTTTTCCTCTCCACTGTCGCTTTATGCATGCTTAGTATGAGGGATTGCTACAAAGCTATCAACAATGCAGATGACTGTCCCTGTAGCTCTAGAGTGAATGCTGCTGCAAGACTGGATGCAGTCTGCTGGGTTTCCTTAGATAGGAAACGTTTTGACCAATCTGTCCGTATGATTTAGTTCAATTTGACCTTGTCCCATGAGATGACATGCATTATGAATTGCCGCGATATAAATAAAATTGAATTGAACTCACTTGAATGGAAAATTCTGAAGATGCCAGCCAGGAATACATAATGTAGGACAAAGTGTAGGTATCAAGTATCATATTGTGCCCAACAGTATCACATTTAGCTTTTTTTCTGACATCATTCAGCCCTAGACATAATCATATATATTATTTCCTAAATCACAGTTGTTTTTCAGTAACTATAGTCTGTTACCTTCCCACTAAAGGAGTACTTGCGCTTTCTTACTTTATTTGAAACATCTGTTCAATTAATATGAACACACACACTATAACACTTTAATGTCCTGCTATTCATCCTTACTTCTCCTCTTGTTTTGTGTGCCATGTTCCTGCAGCGTTGGACCTGCTGTTGTTCTAGTCTTATTATCTTTTGTTGTGTCTCCCGGGTGTGATAGAAACTGTGTTGGGAATATGTTGTTCTAAGTTAGAAAGATTTCTATGAGAAGAAGAGGAGATGTATTGCAAGCGAAAGGTTTATCACTGAGTATGATCTGTTTTTACTGCACTGTCCTCCCCTTCTTTCCCAACCCAGCACTGAGCCTTTCGTCTCCATATTCTCTCCGCTCTTCTGCTTTCAATTTTAAACAGAGGGGGCAAAAAGAAAGAATGAAAGAGATTACAGTGTGAGTCCAACCGGTTTCATGACAGCATTTCTCTGTTCCTCAGGGCTCCACTGTGCTTTCTCAAGATGGGACCCTATCAATCGAAAGTGTTACCTATGAAAACGCTGGAGAGTATGTGTGTGTTGGAGCTGTTTCAGATGTCCCGGGACTCACCGCCCAGGCCAGTGTAAACCTGACTGTGACAGGTAACAACACTCACAGGATTTATACATATTCGTCCAAATCTTGCTGATTCAGTCTGAGAAAAACGTTAAAAAAGAAATGATATAGACTCTCCTCAAAATGTTTACAGAAAACTCCCCAAATGAGTCAGCAGTTAGTTACACCTGTCTCATCCGTCCATCTGCCTGTCCTTTCATCGGTTCGTCCTTTCCTCACCCGACAGAAGTAGCTAATTTCAGCTGCTTTTAGCTTTTACTTTTTTTGGTCAGAACCCATATCTGCTGTCCATATGTGAGACCTGGAAGAAAGACAGAGCAGTCATTTTAGAGCTTTGTTCTTCGTTTCTTTGGCTCAGCTCTCCCTTCACCACAACAGACTGGAGCAGAGCTCACATTGTTTAAGATGAGGCTCCAGTCTGTCCATCTCCCACTCCATCTTACCATCACTATTCAAAGACATACTTGAAACTGCTCTGCTTGAGACAAAAAACTCACCTCCAACACTGAGGGAGCAATCCAACTTTTATCAATTGAAGACCATGGTCTCAGACTTAGAGGAGACGAAACTTGGCTGTGGCCAACTCCAGAGCTTTCTAGAGGGCATGGCTTGAAGACACCAAGAGAGCCTCATTATCTACAAAAAGCAATGTTGCGATCATGAGGCTCCCACACCAGACACCCCTCTTTCTATGACTACATATTCAGATTGTGTCCACGAACACCGCAAACATCGGAGACAAGGACCAGCTCTGTCAGACTCTGTCCATTCCACACTGGGAGGACAGGACTCAAGCCACACTGCTCCACCTGAGGCGTGACAATTATTTTGAGCCTCCTTTTCCATACCTCAGAGTAAGCTTCATAAGAATGTAATCCTTCAATAGCTGGAATACAGTCCACTGTCTTCAAGATTGAAACTACCGCTCTGGTCAGAAAAACCACAGACATCATGACAATCCTCCCTGCAGGTTTGATAAGACAGTCCCATAATGTTCAAAGACTTAAGCAACTCTGGTTGAAACTCTACCGACCTCTGTCACAATAATGGATTGCGAGTCCTTTCTCTGGCTCCTTTGCAAGGGACATAATAACTGGATTAAGGATATCCTCAAAATGGCCCTTTCACTTTCCGGCAATATCCTAAGTCTGGATCCTCAGTCATCCAATTCCTTTAGAGCATTATGTCACTGGGAATTATGAAGCAGCAGTCCATTACAAAAACTATTCTGACCCCTTGAATATTTTCAGATTTAATTTCCATAAATTAGGGTGACCAAACGTCCGTATTTCCCGGGACATGTCCGTATTTCACGTCCTGTCCCGGGCGTCCCGGGTTTTTTTTAGAAAGTGAGGAAATGTCCTGCTTTTTAAATTACCTTCATTGGACCATTGAATTGACAGGCACTAGGGCGCTGCGCACAGCGCTGCGTGTGACGTAATCCCCGAGCCGCGTTAGTGCGGGCAGCCCTGTTCTTAATCAGAAGATAGATAGCGTGGATAACAATATCTATCGATCGATAGACGTGGGGCGTGATAGGAAAAAATAGGGTCGATAAAAAGTTCGATAGACAGTTTTACTTCCTTGCTACAGTCGGCACGCCGTCACTAAGCGCCGCACTCTCAAACCACAACACAGAGCATGTGAATATGTTGCAGCAAGTAGCGGCGGAGGAAACGGTCCCAAAACGAGGTTTTACTAGTTCGCCAGCCTGATAGAAATAAACAACAGTGATTTGTAAAACTTGCAAGGAACCGGTAAAAGCAGAGTCTGGTAACGCAACCCACCAGTATTCATCACGTAAGCCGCTCAGCCGCTCACACCCGCAGCAGCGCGAGCTGCGCGGCCCCGCGAGCTGCGCGCCTCTTCGTCGTCGCTTAACTTCTTCCAAAACAAAGCAGGTACAGCAGCTAAACTGGGCTTCCTTCTTTGTGATAAAATGACAAAGCGTCCAAGCGGCATAAGGACATCAGGCATGCAGTAACGTGCTTCATAGCGATGGATATGCTGCTGTTCTCTGCAGCTGAAAAACCTGGCTTCAAACAATAACCTGCCACTCTTGATCCGCGATATAAAGTTAAGTTATTTTTCTTAAAAAAAAATCTGTTATGGTTAAAAAAGGTGGTTGAATAAAGATGTAATTGGAATTCTGTGTTTGTGTTCTTTAAATCAAATAATTTAGCAATATCATAAAAGTGTCCAGGCAGAGCTGCACATAAAATATGGTTTTAAATATTTTCAATAATTATCGATATCGATCAATATGCCTTTTGTTTTTTGATCGATAAGCTTTTTTTCTATATCGCCCAGCCCTATGCCATATACATCTCTATGCATGGGAACAGAGATTCCCAACCCCCCCCTCAAAGGTGTCCTGCTTTTCCCAAATGAAAATATGGTCACCCTACATAAATAAGTAATTTCTTACACTAAAAACAAAGTCTGTACTGAATGGGCTGCGACTGATCCGTTCACTGAACCGTCTGTTCAGAGCTCAGGCTAAGCCTCGCCTTGTGCAGAGCTGTTACGGCTTTTCTAACAGCTTGGTGGGCATCTGTAGTTCCTGCTGACACACACACACCACCAGTCCCACCCCCAAATGGGCTAAAAATGGCGGCTTGTTCACAGGCTAAAGTTTTCTGGCCATACTAGTAGTGTACTAGTATGGCTAGTATAGTACTAATATTATGGTGCTGTGTTTTTAGTGACTGTAGAGTAAAAACAAGCCCAAAGTTGCTTATAATGAGTGGACTAAATGCAACACTGAAGCTCACATGAACAGCCCTCATGGATCGTTGGATATTTTCTTTCCGCTGAGAAAAAGCCACATAAACGTAGCCTACCTGCACAGATGCTGCAGTCACTGGTTTTAGGTGTGGATATTCAAGTGTTGGCTCCAGAAAATGTAGAGACCACATTTAGGTGTCTTTGGTCAGATTCCATAATAAAGTCCTCTTGGTTACAAGCTCGTATCCAACACTGACATTTCTCATCAATCTGTCGGGGTTTTTGAAAATCACTGGGGAAAAAAACTCCCTTCATATGGTCACGATCACCATATCGCTAGTCACTCCAGCAGATACCAACTCAGCAGCAGTGTTTTGTTGTCATAATATATCTATTGAGGCAATATTCAGGACAGATCTGTTCACTATTTGACTCAAACAAGTAAATTATTCAAGCATTCCTGCTCTGCTTGTACAACCACAAGATTGCTGTGACACATGCGTCTAAATTTAGTAATTTGATGTCGCTTGAGGAATGCCCTATAGAAACAAACTTTTTGGAATTTTATTTGTCAAAACATTTGAAAAAAAAAATATACTACCTTATTTTTCTTCTCACATTTAAAATGAATAAATCATTAAAAAAATACATTGAAGATCGTGGTTTGTAATGTGGCAAAGTGGGAAAATGTTAATGAATACTCTTGAACAACACTGTTGTCTCCAAAGGGTGGCATCAAATTTAAACTGCTCAGGTGTTTTAAAAATGGTCTCAACATATAGGGTTCAACAGATCTGGAAATAATAATAATGTCACAGTGTTTTTATGAACATTGGATTGATCAAATAGTTTTATATACAACATGTACAGTATGTGCTGGCAACACTAAAGGCAAAAACTGATGAGTTTATCACATCATCCCTCATGTGGTCTTTAGCTCTCATATTCTTCCTGCATTGGTGACCCTGTCCCACCCATACGCTCACCATACAGCAATGATCACTATTACATAGTTCTGGGTATTGTTCTAGTTAAAAAGTATGTTATATGTTTGGTGAAAGCAAACATTGCTAACTTCCTGTCATTCTTCGAATCAAGAGATTAAACAATGTGTGCTTAGCTGGATACTTTGCTGTACTGTTTCCTTTAATCACAACATCCTCCCTCTGCTCAGGACAACCACAGATTGAGAATCCTGCATTTGGGGAGGTGACGAAGGAAGGAGAAGAAGTGACTCTGAAGTGTTCGGCATATGGCTACCCCAGCCCTAAGTTTACCTGGAAGCCCTCAGCAAAAGAGGTAACCATGCCCATACAGACAGAAATAACTAAAAAGAAATATCTTTGCACTGTGTGCTTTTGCCTTCTGCTGGATTCATTAAAAATCTGAAAACACAGCTGGTTTCCTGCAAGGGATAACACTTTTTCCCATTTTTGTCAGTTTGCAAATTTCAAGGTTTTATTTTTCATAACGTCGTCACATGTTTATCCTTGACTGCTTGAAAAAAAAATCTAATGTAAAAAAGAATTTATAAAATATCACCCATGAAGCAGCTACAAACTTCCACAGGGAGCCCAGCTTCATTATTTAAATATTACAAAGAGTGATGAAATAAGATCAAAGTTTAATGATCCTTTTGGAAAAGCTGGATAATTTCAGATGAAAATAATGATGCATGCTAGATCAAAGTTGGTAAAGCTATTACTCGCTGAAGTGGTCATTTGTAACAGCAGATGCATGGGAGAAATGGAGAGGAATAACTTATTGCACTCTATTTTTACACTGCATTTATTTATTTTATTTTTTTTACAAAATGCAATGAGCAGGACTTAGTTCAACTGACTTCAGTTTATTAGGCTTGGTCAGAGGTTCTCAAACTTACCATGACAAGTGCAACCCACCCTTAAACCACTGATGTTCATAGTAAGTGGATGTTTCCCTGGCTCAGAACACTTGAATCAAATGACTGGTTCTTTACCAGGCCTCTGCAGAATTTGATGGCACACTAAGCAGGTAATTCAGCTGCGACACATCTAAAACAAGCAGGAAACTAGCATTTGAGGGTTGGAGTTGGATACCCCTGCCTTAAACAGGTCATTTCATTGGAAAACCCATAAAGTAGCTGAATTGATTTAATCTTTGTTTACCTAGGTGAGACGATTGTGAACAATTCTTATTTACAACACCATCCTGGGCAAGAGATGAAAAGTAAAAGCAAATAGTACAAACGTGATAAATTACGAGGGCGCACTTATAATACAGAATAATGAAATAAATAACTTACATACAATATATACATATCAGAAGCAGGCACACTGATCAGAAACTTGGTATTTTCTCATATGCAATAAATGATTGAAAGTAGAGATTGGTATGAAGGAACAAAGCTTAAGCATTTTGTTAGTGTCTCGTTCCAGTTTTTTTGGGACAGCACACTGAAATGAGGCATTGCAGATGTTTGGGAAAGTAACGGAGTGTAACCTGCAGCAGTAATTGGAATCTATGATAAGCATGTGAAGGTAGAGGAGTTTTAACAATGGTTGTCTTGTAAATAAGCTGGGACTAACCTGTGGTACTGGAGTGAGGGCCAGCTGACAAGAAAATAAAGACTACAGTGCTGAGTGCTGAATGTCCCATTCTGGCAATAATACCAGAATGGGACTCATTTCTTAATTGAGTTAAAGTGTTATTCAGTGTAAAAAAAGATTTATGTTTGCACTTCTGACAACTTTTATCTCATGAATTGGATCCCACACGCTGTACTCTTTTAATGAACATAGTGTTTGAAAGTAAATAAAAATGCACCATGTTTTGTTGGTTGATTGTACTGTTATTAGCTGTTAGCCTGGTCAGTAATTATATCACTAATTAAATTCCCCTTGTGTTTTTAGCCTGGAACTGGAAAGTTAAGTCTGTATAGTTTGTACTGCAGCAAAAGTAGTCGTTATCCCTTTTTACTCATTCTCTGACGTCAATTACATAACCACATAGTACATTTGCTTTTACCTTGCAAAAAAATGATTACCAACATTTCCTCTGAGTGCCTCTGAGTGCCTCTAAGGGCAGTCCAAGTACCACCACCATGGAGCTAGATAAAACAATTAATTGAAATTTTAACAATAGGTTTCCTCTCACTACTACTGTTCTTCCTTTTTTTCCCTCCCTATTAGACAATCTCCCGGGAAGATAACAAGATAGTGAGCACTGCTACTTTCGAAGCTACGGCTGACATCATGGAGAAAGGTGTGACCTGCGAGGTCTCCAACGAATACGGAACAGATAGCAAGACCCTCTTCGTAAAGGTCAAACGAGGTCAGTGTGAAGATTTTTTCCCCCCTACTTAAACACACATTTATTATATTTACCTGAAAAAAGATGTCATTGCACTACATTAGAAACAAGGAAAACTGTAATTTGCACATGCTCTTTTTAAATAACTTTTCATCTCATCATATTTTTCCCCCCAAAATGCAAATTGCCATCAGTGAGACTCATTTCACTATATCTATTTACACAACTCTGGACTCTGCACCAACAGACAACTTTCAGTTGATAAACATTATTTTTCCATTGAAATAAAATATTAAATATTTCAGATATTCAACTGTTGCAAACAACAGTTTTTTTAAAGTTGTACAATATATACAGTACTCGTTTTTTTCTATTATATTCACTGGGTGCTATTTATTTTGCCCCTTCTCCCTTTCATACCTTGTAGTTTTGGTCATTTCATACCAACTTACAATAATTCATACCGGCCATAGAGGCCCCTCTTGCTCACGTTGACAACTGATTATTTCAAGTCTTCACTATTGTTATAATAGCCTACTTAGAGGAAATGTGGCTAAATGTCTCCAGTAGATAATAGCCTCCTGCAGCAGTATTTTCAGTTGTTTTGGCTTGATCAGGGGTCATAGTCTATCATATTTCACTTATCATCAGGCCAAATCAGGGTTTAGAACCCAAATAAATGGAAACAATGTGCAATACAGTTTTTTAAACTGATTTACAATTTAGTTTCATGTGAGATTTTTGCATATTTATGACCATTTGAAATTGAGTTGTTGGTAGAAAATAGAAGTAAGAAGGAATGGAATGGCAAGTGAAGTGGGGGGGACGGAAATTTTTTACATATGCATTTAGTATCTTGGCTTTAATATACATTCACTGCATGCTCAGAGAACAGAAGATTGTGTCGTTTGTTTAGATCTTATAGGAACTAAATTCTCACGCAGGGATTAAATAAATCCTAATGTTTCTGACATTAATGGTCTTAAATAAGCATAACTTTATGATGCTAATTCATGTACATTCTGAATACACAGAAGAGCTCATTTTTTATTTTTTTTTTAAAGAAAATTAGTTTTGAGTAGAACACCCTTGAATTAAAAACCATATAATCTATTGATACAAAAGCAGACATGTCTGTATGCTGTTGAACATACATATAAAAAAAAAAGTTTGCTAAATAGCTCAGAGGCTTGAAATCTTATGTAATTATTTAGAAAATCAAAGAGAGTAAAACGTTGACATTGCTATTTCAATCTCAGGAGAAGCTTGGAGTAGGAGAAGAAGACATCTTTTTGTTTGCTCTCTCAGAGCAGTTCGCTTTTAGCCCCTTTTCCCTTAAACTAAGATTTGATAGCTTATATTGTCAGCCTTGTATTTCATTGCTCATTGCGTTTAAATTTTTTGTCATTTTCATTTTGTATTGTATTTGTTTTTCACCGGCACAGCATATTGGTTGCCTTTTGGTTTGATTTATTTATAAAGTGCTCTATAAATAAATAAATGAATAACTTAAATGAAAAAAATAGAATAAATAAAGCTTTATGACAGCAAATTCCTTTCTACAGCAATGCAAGTAGAATATTTACTACTAACAGGTTGACATTGGTTTAAATTTGGCAACTAAATTGTCTTTAATGGGTGTTCAAATTGCTTCTTTTGCTGTGAGAGTGCCTATCTAAGTCTTAACAGGATCTGTATGAATCCAGCTACTATACCAGAGTTGCTTTGTAGCTCAGCTTCTTTCTTCCACTATGTCACTTGTGACATTTGTGTATGTATAATCCAGCAAGGTATCTCAGACTTGGGAGTTGATTTACTAACCGTTGCTGCCATCTAATTATAGTCGGCCATGTTTCAGCAGCACAAGCCCCAACCTTTCTCCTGTTTCTTCTTCTCTCTTGCAGCAAACACAGCTCAAGGTAGAGCCTTCTCCCTCCTTCTCCTCCTCTCCTCACTCCTTCTCTCAGGACTCTTTGTTGTACAGACCCTGTAATCTAGAAACCTCTCATCCATCCGCCTCCTGTTGCCCCAGCCCCTTCATCTTTCACAAACATACACACAAACACACTCTCAGAATTACACCTCTTCCTCTGCCGTACTGTAATCTTGTATATTTTCCCTCTTGCTACCGAACACTGTGGATATTGTATATTGTTATTTTTCTTCTGTTGTCACCTTTGTATGATGTCTGTCCTATATTTTCTGGATGCTACTAAGTTTTTGTGGCCCCTTGGGGACAATAAAGAATTTTATTCTATTCTATTCCTACTATTCCTCTCCTTTTTTCCCCTGACTGTGTCTTTTTGGTCACCCCCTTTTCTTCCAACTGCACACTTTTCTGCTCTTCTCCTTTTCCTGGTGCTGTGCGTAGATGTAGTCACTGTTGGCTTTTTTTTGTGCGGATGCTCTCAGTGCTGTGTGTGTTTTGGTTGTTGCTCTGCTATGCAATGGGACTGAAAACTCTCTTTCTTTCAAAGTGCTGCTCTCTGGAAACCCTGTGCTTACGTCAGGTCTGTATGGCTAACCCTACTGACATGTCGTGCTTTTGCTGTTCGTCTAGGCCTGCAAGTTGCTGTGTGTATTGATGTCTGTTTACACACACGGGTTAATGTATTTATGTTTAGCACTCTTTGTCGTTTTTGTGTATCTGTAGCCTATTTGTTTTACTGTAGTTGCGAGGACAATGGAAATTGTACATTATAAATAGGATAAATAGATTTTTGCTGGTACGGTGTACAGCTTTAAGTTTAATTGGCCTTTAATCATTTCGCTTAGCATTTAATCATGTAGGCAAATAATTATATATATATATATATATAATGACGTTGTCTAAAGTATAAATAATTACCTTTTGTTTGAATCTTGCATTTCAAGTCTTAAAAATAAAGAATCAAAAGTTAACGTGAAAAAATTTGATAAATCATATAAACATTCTTTAATATTTTGGACATTTTGTTTTATGAATACACTGTTAGTTCTAAAATGAGATTGAAAATGATGACATACCTACAAAAGATATTAAACTAATAATAAAATCAATTAATCTTTTATGATAAGTACACTGAAAAAAAATCTAAATCAAATAGAAAATGTATTTATTTAGTGGATGGATGAAAAGAAAATCCCACGTTTTTACAAAATTACCAACGCTGTAATTATTGCTACTTCTAACGTTTCCTATAATATGAGCACATAAGAGTGTCTGGGAATTTGTGATTAGTAATCCATGACTTATTTCTGATAACCCGATATATGCTGATCTTCGTAAGTCAGGAAACTCCAAGAACATTGTAACCTGCTTTGCCATATCTGTAGTCAGAGCAACAATTAAAACAACTGTAAGAATCAAAGCTGGAGGATGATTGAGTTTTAGCTTGTGACCACAGCAAGGTAGATGGCTGTTAAAAGAGGTAAACAATCTTCAAAGAACACATTTAGAGAACTGCAGCAGTTTATTTTAGTGTAACATTATGCTACTGCATTGAAAGCATGGAGTTATTTTCAGATTCCTTACACATTTTTTTCCAGGGTTGCCAATAAATTCTGCAGTAAATTATCTTAAGAAGTCTTGAATCAAAATTTTAATGTTTGACTCTAAAATAAAATCATAAGACTATGTTGTGATTAGTATGCACATACACATTTTTCAGCTTTATTTGGCAGAAAATTAAACCGGTTTCAGGTGTCGTCTGAAATTCTAGTTCATTGACTATTGAGATGTTCATAAACTGTTTGTGAAATGTTTCCCTTAAATAAAATATCCATGCCAGTTTTAATGTACACCTGAAAAAAATTAATAGTTCACACTAAATCACACCAAAAGTGCATTTCCACTGCAGGATCCTTTTTCCAGGAACCTTAGTAGTTTCCATTAGTTTCTTCTTTTTTTTTTATCCCAGTATTTACATTGAACCAGGACTAATCAGATTTCAATAGTTAAAATTTACACCAAACAGCCCTGGAAGGGAGTAAGTTTATTTATACATGGATTTGTATGTATAGCTGAAGCTTTGAGATAAGAAGCTGCTGAAAACTTCTGACTGGATGAATATTTCTAGTAGTATGTTTCTTCCAGTTAAATTCCTGTAAAGCTTATATATTTGTTTACATTTAAGTAACACAGCAGGATTAATTAGTATTCTTGTGTGCCAACAATATTCAAATCTAGCTACATGCTGTTTATTTGAAATGTTTTGCAGCACAAACATCAAAATATATTAATAAACTCAACTAATCTAAGTGGAAGCATTGATTAAATTAAGTGTGGACTCCTTCTTTTAGCCATTTGTGGAAGCTGTGGAGTAACGCTCTTGTCAAAGCCATTTTTAGGGGTTTCAGCGAGTAAAATTATGATTTTTGACTGCTTACAGGTAACATTGTGCAGTTTGCAGCTTTCATGTACCAAGATACATACATATTTTTTAAAGATAAGAAAATCTAGGACTGTGTATAATTAGTTGAGTTTAAGTTTGAAAGACTGACACATTTGTTGAGAAGTTGCTGCTGCTTTGTGTCTGCTGTTAATGCTTCTTATGGTTGCCTTACTTAAGTCTTAATGGTTAAGTATTGATAAATGTTACAAACTATCTGACTGTGACGTTATTGAAATGCAGTTTTAGAGAGTAACTGCAGGGAAATGCTCACAAGTTATGGCTATAGAGCACAGGGTCACAATGCACAACTGTTTCAAAGTGAGTAGATCCCTTAAAGTTTGGTACGTGAACACTTTTTCAAAAGCTTTGGATTGACTCTACATAAGCTATAGAGCGTAAAAGCTTTGACAGAATAATCTGTTACCAGACATCAGAGCTTTTATTTTGCTATCTGAAATTCCTGTCCCCTCTCTTACACACACTCAGTTAATTTAAAATAAACTGTATTTATACCCTTGGAGGGACTTCCCTTAGCTTTTAAACCATAACTGTTTTTAAATAATCCAGTTTTAATGCTGCATTAGTCTGACTTTACTGTTTATAATCATATTCTGGACTGTACTGTTGTGGTTGGTACATGTAATTGACATAAACAGGCTGGTTTTGGACCCCACAGTGGAAATGCACACAGTTGATTGCAAGGATAAAATAGAAGGTTCTGGGAAATTGTGTTCTGAGAAAAAAAAATGTTCTAGGTCGCCTAGCCAAAACAACACCTTACAACCACCATGTTCTTTGTTTTGACTATTTATTTCAACAGAAACATATAAGACATAAGCCTCCAAACTGACCTTAAGCCATGTTTATTGTTCCTCATTCCTTGTGATATGTTAAAAGTTATTTCATTAGTTAAGAAATCAACACAGATCCAGTTCATCTAAAAACATTTAACCAGCATTTTCTCAAAAATACTCCTTTGGAAATGCAGCTAACGTCTTTCTGGTTTGTTGATGAAGGAAAATTGCGGAAAGCATTCCTAACCAGTTATTTACTTGAGGAAAGCCCACAGAACCTAATAAAAAATCTCATAATGTTTCACAACCAGAAGCAGAAATTTAGCTGGAGTCTTGTCTTTAATGAGTGGTTGCCAGGCAAACAGATGAGATGCCAGAACGTCAGCGCTGCAAGCCAAGAAACAGTCCATCATCGAACCCGCTATAAAGCCACTCCAAAAAAAAGAAAGTGCATTTCTCAATTCACCAAGAGAAAAAGTCTAAAAGCGCTAAAAGTTACGATAAAAGTCCATTTCCACTTTTGCCCAGACAGGGTAAAGTCAGCTTAAAAGCACGTCTGTCATGTCTTGCCACGTCATGCCTTGTCCTCAAAATTATAGTAATACAAGTGTAAACCGACGGGTGAGTATGTTCAGTGTCGTTTTCTGGCTCTGGTCAGCTGTGTGTGTTTTTCCTCTTGAGGAACAAGGCCCTGTGTCTGGGTCCCATCACATTTCAGTCATTGCATTCAGAAGTTAGTCTAACGCCACATCCCGATCCCCACCCCTTTATTACCTCCACCCTCCCACCCGCCCACCTATTAACTCTTTTCACCTGGATCCCATCCACCCCCATTCTCTCCCTTTCAATCCATTCCAATAATCAAATACCCCTCCCCACACGCTCCCCCCCCTCCTCCATCAACTCACAAATCAAACACCCCTCATACTGCTTCTCTCCCCCTGCAAATCAAAAACTCCTCCTTTCCTCCCCCACATCCCACCTTCTTCCCTTTGATCATCCCTCCATCCCCCCCCCCACTCCTACCTTTAAATCTGCTCCCCACTGTCCCACAAACCCTCCACCCCACCACCCTCCCCCTCCATCATTCCCTCTATTGTGGCGCTGTAGCCGACAAGCAGCAGGGAGGCCCCAGCGCCGTCGTCGTGGCTGTGGTGGTCTGCGTTCTGCTTCTTCTGCTGCTGGTTTCCCTCATCTACTTCCTGAGCAAGAAGACCACAATGTGCAGCAAGAAGGACAAGCAGGAACCGTGAGTAGATGCCAGGAGAGAAAACATGGAATGAATGATAACAGCGATCATCTCGTGCTTTGTCTGCCCTGTGAGCAAGATTATCAGTACAGTCTTCTGTGATCAGTTTGGTAGGGATTTTAAGAAACAAACCAAATGATGTCATCTCGTCAATCGTGGACTTGTACTCAGCTTTTTCCCCTGCTGTTTTAATTTTTTTTTCTCTTTTCAGGGCCAGTAGTAATGTTAACGACATTGTGGTGGAGATGAAGTCGGATAAGGCCAATGAAGAGGCCGGTCTACTCAACAAAAAAGTGAGCACAGAACAGGTGAGACCAGGGAGGGACTAGAGTGATCTGGGTTCATAGATCTCCAATACAGTGGCAGCTACATTTATTGGTGCTGTTGGTAAAGATGTGTAAAAAGCCTTAAAATAAGGACATTTAGGATATTGATTTGTCTTTCACAATAACTTATCAGAAGGTTGTTAGCACACAGTGCAAGGGATCTCTGACCAATCGTCTTTGCCCAATCTTTAGATTGTCCTTGGTTTGCAAAGAGGCAAGATATAAATATGATCCATTATAGTGGCCAGCATCAAAAAGAAAACGGTTGTTTTTATATTGCGCTCCATTTATCCTGGGTAGTCGTAATTGTCGTCCTCCGAGTTAGAAATTCTAACTAATTCTAAAGTCGGTATTACGAGTCGGAAGGCCATGCGACAAGATGGTATCCCACTTTGACATTGATGATGGCTGCTACTCGCAGCAACGTTGAGTAAAACCTCATACTTTGACTGTTTTTAGCAGCTCTCTATTATTTATGTAGCGTTTAGTCAGTCATACAGGTGCCACCTTTCAGTGTTCATTAAACGGTATGTTTCAGCGCTGTTTATTTGCACAAAGAACAGCACTACTGTCATTGTTTTAACAACAGCGGCCATATTGTCCAAACCTGCAATGAAGCATCGCCACCTACTGTTGTTTAATGTTTCATGTTCAGTCGAACAGCTCAGCACGGCTTCAGAAAAGACGAAGATTTTGCAATAAGTTGTGACTTTAAAACTTATTCTGCGACTTGCGTTGGCTTTATTTGTATGACTAACGATGGCTTTGTGCCCAACAAGGATCACAGGAATGGGATGCAAAAAGGCGGAGATGACGTAATCTGCGACTCGTTAGTCTTAATGGTGCAAAAGGAATGCACCATTATACCCCAAAGAATAAGAAAATCAAAGTTTAAAGACCAAGAGGTTAAAATTCTAAAACATTTAAAGTAAAGCAAATAATCTTAATTACCTTTATTTTAAAGGGATTCTTATGGATACCAATTGTTTGTGTCACTGGTTATTTTGTTAAAATCATTTTTGTCTTAATGTGTGATTTTTTTTTCATGTATAAATGTTTTTAGATTAAATATAGGATATATTTTTATTTGGCAGTGTATCACTTCTGTAATAAATAAAAAGAATCAATTTCAAGACTTTTATACATTTTTACCAGGTGTTGCAGTAAATGTGGCCATCACTGAAAGTTTAGCAGATAATTGCCTTGCAGGTTATTTTTCATCTTAAATGAGCTCATGAGTCTGACAGCTGCTCAGAGCAGATAATCACTGCAAATATTTCATCCTAGGCATAAAGTTGAGTTAATTTTAATGCCAGCTTTAATGAGTCTCGTTTCATTTGCACCCCTAGCGTCAAACTGAAGGACATTTGAGCAAATACAAGGAGATTAGGCATGTGTTTTTCTTTGCTTTGTATACAAAGCATGGCATTTCAAACACTTCTAAGTGGGTTTACTAAGGTTTAGTTGCTGAATTCTAATAACAAGTAAAGTAAATCAGTAAGCTGTTTTCTAAAACCTTGCAGACCAAGTGGGTTGTCTTGGTTTAGTGAGTAAAGTGATGATTTTTGACTGCTTACAGGAAGCCAATTCTCAAATGACAACATTTTCTACCCTAAACTATACGTACATGGTGAATACTGCATAACCAAATGTGAAGATTTAGAGCTAATACTTACATATTTTTCCAAATTGTGAAATGATATGCTTAAGTGTGATTGCAGCTCCTTGTTTTTTCATAAAGTTGTGTGGCACGTTTAACACTACGATACATTGTACTTTGTTACATTCAGTCACGTAGCTACCACTTTTTATCTAAGATAATTGTGCTTCCCTGAGCTGAATGTATCTAAATAGCACAGACTAAATGTTGTTTGATGTAGTTAGGGAGCCAAATATGATTTTTTAAGAGATGGCAACTATAACATTGAGACTTTATAAAGTCTTGAAGATAGAAAACAATCTGGCCTGGTACTGCACTCACATCAGGATCAAAGTCCCATAAAACATACTTAAGAAGGACATTTAAAGTCTGTACCCCTGAGTTTAGAAAGCTGGCTTTAGAAACCGTACTACTTCTTTAAAGAAGAAAAAAAAGATTCAGCTAGTTGGTTGGGCTTTTAAGAAGCAAATACAAGCATACAGTTTTGACCAGAAGTTGACATGCGGTCATTATGAGTAAAAATATCATAATGATGTTTGGCTTTGAATGGTTTGTTTGAACCATTCTTTTTCTAGGGCTAAATCATTGTAATAACCTTTGAATGTATTATGAATTCTCTTTAGTTCACACATGGTCAAGGTTACACATATGCTGTAGGCACACACCCACCAATATTTGATGTATACTTGTACGACCGTTTGGTTTTTCTAGACATCAAGAATCTCAAGGCATCGTTCAGCTTGGAATTTATCATGGTGGAATTGGTTTAGTACATTTAAATTGTTGTCTTTCCTGCAACGGACCTGGCTTTAAAGAGTCCAAAAGCATAGTGTCAGCCTACTTTACACATTTCAGCCCAAACTGTGTCAACGCGTCATCTGTCTGGATGATTTTATACCTCTCAGATCAAAGGAAATTTGTGAGGCTGTTCATGAGCATTCCAGTAACAACCAAGCGTCTCAGTGCAGTGAAGCCGGTTTAATGTCAGCATCTAATGAAAAATACCATCCAAGATGAAATTGGCATCAAGGGTAAGATTTGGAAGGGCCAATTTGAGGCTCTTGAGCCCAAGAACTGTCAACTATGTTGGTGGCAGCATCATGCTGATGGGTCTACTTCGTTATTGGTGGTGCTGGGGCTTTGCACAAAGTTCTTGAATAATGAAGACTGAACACTGCCTCCAAGTTCATAAACGTTACTTTAAATAAACAGCTAGATGATGGAAACTTGAATACAACTTGGTGTTTGGTCAGGACTAACACAAATCAGATAGTTTGAAAGCGTAAAGCCCGACATTAATCAACATTCAAGCTGAGCTGAGGGTTTTAAACTTCAGAATAGAAGTGTATGTATTTTTTTCAGTATTCTAAATAGTCTCTTGGTGTTTTTTTATGCTTACTGTATGTATATATCCATGTTTTGCACATTTTTTAAAACCACCCTGCTCAGTTGCACACTTCTTACATTTCTTTTTAATATGCAACTTTAAATTTTTACAGGTTGTTTTTTTCTCCTTTTATTGTAATTTTGCCTTTACTTTACAGTCTCTGATTCTTGAGACACTGTGGAACAATAAAGAATATTTCTATTCTATTCTGTTTTATTCTAAACCTGACAATTTACTCGTTTACAAAGGTGTATGTTCTGGTCTTTAACATATTCCTGTTATTTATCATTTATGTTGAATTGGACATGAAAGGAAAAAAAAAAACTTTTGAGACTTTGTTTGCAACAATTGATAAAAGCCCATACATACTTCTAATAATTTTATTGTTTTCCTTGTATTTTTCTTTTTAGTAATCAAACCGGATGATCGAAATAACTCTGACGGCCGAATGAATGAGGATGACAGTTTGGAGGACAACAGGACTTTTTTTTTTTGGTTTCTGACTCATGATTGTGATGGGGACAACAATTGCCGGTGTTGGGAGATGGATGCATGTTCATAGCTTCATGGATCACCATAATTAGCTTTGGCTATGCTTATTTTCCATCCTAGGCTAGATCGGCTGAGTGGAGATTCTCTACTTTTTTTGTTGCTATATACGATTGTTAAAAAACTCCATCCAACTCGGAGTTTAAAATAACCCATACGAAATCAAAATGCTTCATCGGATACATTTTATTTTCAGTCACATTATTTCATTAACCCCCTGTGTCTTCTTCTGTTTTGGGTCTTCATTCAGTGATTACGCTGTTAAGCTTCTGTGCTTTGCAGTCTGAGCTTAAATTATTGCTGGGAATGTTGGGAAATACTATAACCTACTGTCACTACTGTAGAAGACTTTCACTCACAAAATGTAATCCTTCAATCGCACCATTTGTCTGTTAAATCTTTGCCTAAGACTTCTTGTGTCTTTTACTGATGTTTTACAGCGTTGTTACTACCTGGTTATGTTTTGCATTTGATTGTCTTCAAGACCCATGCGTAGCTTTTAATAGAAACGGGACAGGTATTTAATAACTGTTTAGGATCACTTACGGTTTTAAATCCTGTTCAAAAGACACCAAACAAGCCAGCATTTAGGTTGTACAATTTTTTTTTTTTTTTTTACTTTTCTATCACATCTATGTATATTATGTGCATTTTCTGTTTTATTTTGGGTTTTCTTTTCTTTCCTTTTTTTAATGCTTTGCTATAAACCTTCCCTGTAAGTTCAAAAACAGACTCTCCTGTTAGAGAACATGGTGAAAGTGGTTGCTAACCTGGTGTTATATTCATCTCAAATTCTGGGAATGACATCACCTCCAAGTTAAAGGAGTTGTAGTGGCAAGTTGGTGAAACTGTTGAATTAGCCTGGATTTGTCCTAAGTGACCGCGCTAACTATTAGTGGTAGGTACAAGATGATTAGAAAATTAGTTTTTTCTCAATCAACGTTATGCATTCAAACAGAAATATGCTCAAAAATACTGCAAATAATACCATAACTCCACAGGTTTAGTGAAATATACGGTAAACTGTCAGAAGTGAAAACGAACAGTTATTACCGCAGCTTTAGCTATGTTTTATTAACGCCACCATATTGAATAAGAGCTCAACATCAGCTGTGGACTTATGGCTCTCCAAGTCAGATTTCCAGCTTGCTTAATTCAAAATTTCTGATGTAGAACAGAACATTCTGACTTCAGAATACAAATAGTTGCAGGGTACCATTTGTTAAAATTGGTGGAAGGCCAGGAAAATCCTTCTTGCATCTTGAGCTCAAAAAAATCTGCCAGACAAGGAAAACCAGTTTGAAACAAGGAGGGAAGAGAGAAATCAAGTAAGAGAGTTGGGGGTTATTTCATAATAGGTGATGTTTCTTTCTCCGCCTTGTTTACCAGTTTAAATGTGTTGATAGACACTTCATCTTATTGTCAGTGTTTAGGTACGTAATTCAGACATTGTTTTCTTTCTATGTCAGCAGGCCAAAAAAAGTTGGATAGCAGGTTGAATCCATTGTTTTTTTTTTTACTTTGTTATACACTGGAGCATATGACCTTAATTTCCTTAAAAAAAGGTCACCTCAAACCACTATTTGTGGCCAGAAAACTTATTTTTTTCCAATGTTTGTTGTAATTGTTCAACAGACCTAAGACTTTGACCACTGTCTTTGTTTTTTTTATATTTTTTTGACATGTTATATGAGAATGCTGTGTTATATCATTTGTTTGTTTTTTTTAGAA
This sequence comes from Fundulus heteroclitus, assembly GCF_011125445.2. Classification (NCBI taxonomy): domain Eukaryota; kingdom Metazoa; phylum Chordata; class Actinopteri; order Cyprinodontiformes; family Fundulidae; genus Fundulus; species Fundulus heteroclitus. The sequence continues at coordinate 35,979,770 of NC_046363.1, forward strand.
AGGGGATTCTTAACTTTGGAACTACTGAGTTTTCCTTTTTCCACACTTTTTTGCTCGCTGAGAAAAATACAATTGTTTGGGACTTTTTTTGTATTTGGATTTTCTTTTTTAAATAAGATATTCTCAATGCTTTATTTCTCTCTATTTTTATTGTATACTGTATATTTTGTGGTACACTGTTCGTGATTAATGTGGCGTGTTGATGTATCTTGTTTTTATTTTTGTTCCTGCTGTTTAGAATTTATAATGAAACAGAAAAAAACCTCAAGAAAGCCAATCACACCCCAATACTCTGTGGTTTTATTTCTCCTTTAGTATATTGTGGTTTTATAATAACTAACATAACATTTCCATGTGAATTTGGTAACTAGGCAATGGAATTTGCATAACATAATTATCTTTAAAATACAGGTGCATCTTAATTCATTAAGGCCTTGTAGTAACTCACAGTTTTTTATTGTGCTAATTTCTATAAATGTTGATGATTCATTCAATGCTTGGCCTGGTCTTAAGGTTCTAGTTATCCCTGTTAAATGTACACATTTTTCTACCAAACGCCTTCCTTCCATTGAACTTTCCATTAAAATACGGCTCTCTGTGGACAGCCAGCTTTGTTAGCATTTACATTTTGTGGCCATTAAGTGAGTACCTGCAGGACAACTGTCAAGTCAGCAGTGTTTCCAACAACTAAGTAGACCATAAAATAGCATTTATATGAAAAAAATCCTTTTTTTTTTAGGTCATATTACAATTTACAGAGAAACTGAATATTAGGTTTTCATTAGCTGGTTGCCACAATCACCCAAAATTTAAAAGATAAAGTGATATATAAAGTATATTGCTCTTAATCTGCAGTGTTGAATGTGTGGCCGGTGGGGTATTCTGGCCCCTGGACTGATTTTGTGCGGCCTCCAACTACTCAAGAATGATTTGGTCCATCAGCACATGCACATGGAGACTTTTTATTTATAATTAGGCAGAAATTACTAATGACGAGGTAAAATAATCTTACAATTGAAAATGTTAGGAACAACACAAAGTATTCATCTTTTAATAACCACACTTTAAACTTTTTATTTAATTTCATAGTATATAGGACCACATCTATGAAATGAGCATTTTTTGTGGTGCAGAGTTTGGTGCACCACAATCTGCTTTAATTCATTTAATAAAATCGGCTAAATACTGGAAGCATTTTCAAAGAAAGACTGAATCAAATCCTGTTCTTATTGCCAATAATAGAGATATAAATGTGTCTTCAATCAAAGCCAAAAGAATTTGCAAATGGCATGGTCATTTAACCTCAACCTATTTAAGTTTTGGATCTACAGTGGTTTACACATCCTACAGAAAGCCTTAATTGTTCAATATTGCTCATTGCTCAAAAAAGATCACAGTATAAGTTTTGGCCAATTTTAGTTTTTTAAACTATATATTTTGGCGTTTGAGTATTTTTGACATGACATTTCTGGCCCAGGTTTGGACACCCCTGCTTTAAATCATAGTTTAGTTTGGCCCAATAGTTTTTTTTATTGAATTACTGAAATAAAATTAGTTCCTATGATATTCTAGCTTTGTGAGATACACCTGTCCCTTCACATGCCAGCAATCAAATCTCTCCAGACATAATTCAGGTTTTTTTCTTTCACTTTCTAGAAAAATATATCTAAATTGATTTCCATCATCCTCCAGATTTTAATATCTCTGATTTACCCACATTATGCAAATCTTTACCTTCAGTGACTGATCTCATGATTTACTCTGACAGAATGGATAAATGGGGGAACGCATTTTGAATCAGTGATGTATTTATGGATTTCCTTGCTGCTAAATTTTATGATGCAGGCATCTCCCATCACACCATTGTTTCCAGAAATTAGTTTCATCAATCATGCACACATTGTTCTGTTGCTTTGTGCATAAAGCAGTAGGAGACAGCAGGATGATTTTGGGAAATGACTTAACTCCTCATCTAATTCTTCCATTAAAAAAATCAGCAATAACAAATACACAAAATGAACAAAATCTTAGGAATGTTGAAAATATGGATGATTCTTCACCTCTAATATCTCATTAGAGTTTCTCATATTATATCAGGAGAGTGACGTTCACCCGTCACCTCCATATGCAGTTCTGGTACACATGTATTACAAACAACTATCATGAGCAAATATATAAATTTTAAACTTTATTTAAAGTGTTTATTGAAGGATTGATATGATAACGCAACAACACGTCTTAAAAAGAAGAATAGAGTCTAAAAGACTGAATCCCTTATGAATCTTTTCTAATTGACGCTAGGCCAAAATTGTACCTCCAGTCTGGTATATATATATATATATATATATATATATATATATATATATATATATATATATATATATATATATATATATATATATATATATATATATATATATACACTTATACTAGGATACTTATACTAGGTAGCCTTGTGGTTAGAGCAGTACACTTGTGCTCTGAAGGTTGCAAGTTCCCGGGTCAATCCCCACAGACTGTCACTATGGGTCCCTGAGCAAGACTCTAAGCCCCAGATTGCTCCTCGCTGTAAAAGCTGCCCACTGCTCCCTAGGGGATGAATGACACCAATTTTGTTGCAATGTACAATTGCAATGACAAAGATTTCTTCTTCTTCTTCTAATAAGATAAGAGATTTGATAAGAATTCCTTTTATTGTCCCACAATGGGGAAATTCGGGCGTGACACGCACACTTTCACTGCACAGTGACAGTGTGCGTACAGACAGTTACACACAATTATTAGCAACGAGAAAAAAAGAGAAGAAGAAAAAGAGCAAACCGGTCTAATCTAAAGTTAGCTCTCAAGAAACACCAAGCGTAGCAGATCCTTAAATAAATACCAGAAATACCAGCGTGAATTATGGAACAAAGGGGGAAAAAAAATTTGCCAGTGGGAAAAAACTCCAGCCTATTTACATAACATACAATAATAGAATATGCAATATCTACATAACATACCATAATACAATATGCATAATAGTGCAGCAGCATCCCTAGCAAAGGCATATGCAAGTTACCTTAGCATCTGGGAACAGTGTAAACAATGGTTGGATCAGAACCTGTGCAACAATTAGTATTATGTAAACGGTTATTATGTCTGTTGGGAGCAGCCAAGATTATAAAGTCTTACTGCAGCTGGGAGGAACGACCTGCAGAAGCGCTCCTTGGAGCATCTGGGATTCAGCAGTCTGTCACTAAAAGAGCTCTCCAGCTCTGTAACAGCTCCATGCATGGACATGGAGACATTGTCCATCAGTGATGTCATTTTCCTTACAGTCCTTCTGTCTCCCACCACCTGCACTGGGTCCAGGGGGCATCCTAGGACAGACCTGCCCTTCTTCATGAGCTTATCCAGCCTCATCCTCTCAGCTACAGATTAGCTTCTGCTCCAACAGACCACACCATAGAAGATGGCTGATGCCACCCCAGAGTTAAATTAGGTCTTCAGGAGCTTCTTTTGCACTCAGAAAGACCTCAGCCTCCTTAGCAGGTCTGAGTCAGAGTCTGCTCTGACTCTTCCTGTAAAGAGCATTAGTGTTATGAGTCCATTCCGGTTTATGGTTCAGGTGAACACCCAGGTACTTATAAGAGTCCACCACCTCAAAATCAGTTCCCTGGATGTTCACCTGTGTCAGTGAGATGGGTCTGCACATGGGAAGGTCCACCACCAGCTATGTTGTTTTCGCTGCATTTAGCATGAGGTTGTTCTGCTGGCATCAGTCTACAAAGCTCTGGATCCACTGTCTGCACTGTAACTGATCCTCACATGTGATTACACCAACTATGGTGGAGTCATCAGAGAACTTCTGAGTGTGGCAGCCTGGTGAGCTGGTGGATAAGTCTGCAGTGTGGAGGGTGAACAGAAACAGTTCCCTGCTGTCTTCCCGTGCTGCAGACCAACCTCTCAGAGACACAGCCCTGTGTCCTCACATACTGCGTCAACCAGTGAGGTAATCCAGTATCCACTGGAACAGGTGGTGGTCCACTCGTGACTGCTCCAGCTTGTCCTTCAGGAGTCCTGGTTGGATTGTATTGAACGCACTGGAGAAATCAAAGAACATGATCCTCACAGTGGTTTCATGATTCTCCAGATGGGCCAAAACTCGGTGCAGCAGGTAGATGATGGCATCATCCTCCTAATGCCATGCTAGTAGGCACACTGTAAGGGATGCAGTGAAGACCTCAGCAGGGTGTGAAGATGGTTGAGGATCAGTCTCTGATCAGGGTCTTCATCAGATGTGACGTTAGTGCTACCAGCCTGTAGCTGTTGAGGTTTTTTGGGGTGTGCATAACTTCTTAGGCACTAGTACCGTGCAGGAGGTTTTCCACAGCTGTGGTACTCTCCTCTGCTTTAGGCTGATTTTGAAGATGTGACCCGTGATACCACACAGCTCATCTATGCAGCACATCAGAAGCCTGGAGCTGATGCCATCCGGACCTGCAGCCTGCCACGCTTTGGTCTTCCGCAGGATGTTCCTCACCTGGAGCGTTGAGGAGGACAGGGTGGGCTCATTAGTGGCTTTGTCCGAAGCAGAGGGGATGGCTGACAGCTCAGAGGTGGAAAGATGTGCAGTTCTGGGTGGAAGAGCAGCCAGATGAGGGTTTTTGTAGCGTATTAGGCTGAGTTTGAGGGCAGTTCTAGTTCAGCTTATTCACCCATCTCAAGTCACCTACAGGCTGGGCGTTCTGTTTGTGACCTGAGATTATTTTTAGGCTTTTCCAGACATCCCTGATGTTGTTGTCCTGCAGCTACGACTCCATTTTCTTCCAGTAATTGCTCTTTCCTTCTCTGATTTTCCTCCTCAGTCCTTTCTGTACATCTCTCAGCTGTTCCTTTTCTCCAGACCTGAAAGCCCTTTCCTTCTCCCTCAGCAACGATTTTATCTCTGGATTAATCCTAGGTTTGCTGTTGGAGAAGCACCTCACCTTCATAAGAGGAACAGTGGAGTCCACACAGAAGTTGATATAATCTGTAATGAATTCTGTTATTTGATCCAAGTCCTCCCCATGAGGATCACACAGCTCCTCCCACATAGTGGAGGTGAAGCAGCCTCTCAGGGCTTCCTCTGCCTCCTCTCACCATCTCCTCACGGTGTGAGTTACCACTGGCTCTCTGAGCACCAGTGGCTTATAAACAGGTTGGAAGTACACTAACGTATGGTTGGAATGTAATGTAAGTCTTCATAAAAACAGTTTTGATGTGTGTTTGGGATCATTTACCTGACACAATGACAAATTGAGTTTTAACCTGAACAATCAACCTCAAATGAAACAGATTTGGGTAGAATGATCAGAAACAACAAATAAGCCATAAAAACTAAAGCTTATCATAAAGTGGAAAATGTGGGAAATACGTCACCCTGGACTTAGAAAGTGTCAACGTACCTCAGATTTGCCGCAGTGCACATGGTCAACCTAAAATAAATTTATGGTCAGACGAGACAAAGACTTAGCTTGTAGACCACAATGGAAAGATGTATGTTAGAAAATGTAGGTGTGCCGGCAGGAATTTTGGGCTACATGGCAAAAAGATCTAAATCATCCCAAAAGCTCATATAAATATAAACCAAGAAGAAGGGTCATCAAGCATGGTGGTAGCATCCTGTTGAAGGAATGAGTCATCTGACTACATATTAGAGGGGGCTATGCGCACATATTTGACTCTATGAATTACGGAAAATCCACAAAAAAATTTAACTTTCTAAATGCAATTTTATTTTAAAAAATCTACTCCATATGAGAAGCAGTTCAAATAAATAGCCGAGAAGTATTGGATTCGGTGTACGTCAACCTCTGACCGGAACTGTACCCCGCCTTTCTACTTAAAATCATTGTAGCGTCACGCCCACTGCACCGCTGGCTTTCCATTAGGAAATGAAAACTCTTCCGTCAATGTGACCCGGTCAAATCAATCTGTGTTGTGAATACAAAGCAGCAGAAATGTAAGCAAGCAGCCAAAAAGGGAAGAGACACAAGTGTTTTAGGGAAAACAGCACGTGTGACTGCAGCTTCTCATGCTGGCGTAATGTTGGTGATGTCATAATGTCCTCTCTACCGGCTTCATATTCAAGGAGAGTTAGGGTTACATTTAATAGCTATTTTCATAAAGAATTTGTAGCTCCTGTATGTTTTGTTTTAAATTAAAATGTTAAATAATCATGGAAATATTATGTATATATATATATATATATATATATATATATATATATATATATATATATATATATATATATATATATATATATATATATATATAAAGCCAAACCCTCACTCAAATCTCTGCAGTGTAGGAGAACAGTAAAAGGATTTAGAAATGTGATAGGAATCAAAAGAGTGTGTGTTTGTAAGTATGAGATCTTCTCAAGCTTCATTTTAGAAAGAATGAAAGGATCATTGCTTTTTCAGTCTTCCGAACAATGACAGGGATTACTGTTACTTTTTCCAAAGTCCTTTTCTCCTTCCCCCTCCCTGCTGGGAGTCTTCCTTAACCATTCAATGGGATTTAGCAGCAATAGCTTTAAACTGATTTAATCATTTTGTATCAACCCACTGACGAACCTCTGTCTGTCCGCTCCTTCCTTCAGGCCACGTCCGGTCGTTACTCAGCAGCTCTGAACTAAACCCCTCTACAAAGAGAAGCAGGGCCACACTTACCGTAAAAAAAAAAAAAAAAAATGTTTACTGTTAACCAAAAAAATGTTGAGAATTTTTTTTAAATACCCTACTCAACCTAAAATAAAATATGTACATTTAAAATAGCAACTCTCTTTTCAAATCTGCATGTAAATTGCCCTGACTTCAGCTAAAATGTGCTACGAGTGGCTCAAAGCTTAAAAGCTTTGCTTGCTAGCAGGTCGGACTTTAACTTTAGCACTGTTGTTAAATGTAGGCGACTCTAATCCGGTTAAAACTTTTAAAATCTTGTCTAACAAGGTAGCATGCAAACTGTTTTCTCCTGGCAACCACCTGCTGAGCAAAAGAACCAGTTTTAGACTTTGTGTTAACCTCATTAAGACATAACTGAAAAGATAAAAGAAAACACAGGGACACACGAACCAAAACGTGTTGTATTTCATCTCATTGTCATAGTTGTGATATCTATGTGCAGGAAAAATAAATCTCTGTATTTTGTTTAATTTAGAGCCAAAGATAGAAAGAATAGTGATGAGTGTAAAGACATATTTACATGAAAGATCCAAAAGTAGAGGTTGATTCTGTGTAAACTTCTGACACTACGTCGATTTTACTATCACACAAGCAAAATGTCAGATGTTCAGCAAAAATTGGAATTGGTAAATTGTAACTATTACAGTCTCGTACAGAAGCAGCAGCTCTGAGCCTTTGAAGTTTAGTTGCTAATTCCATCTTGTGAAGGAGATGATGCAGCACTGATGTTACAACGGCAAATGGGGACTGGAGATGAATTTATTCCTCATAAAACTGTGGTTGGAGGTGAGAGGTCCCAACACATGACCCCGTTTTAATTGACGTACTTGTCAGTGTTGGTTAAAACATATTTACATTTACACAACACAAACATCTAAAAGCTTGATTTACAAGTCTAAAATACTTTCTGTTTCAAAACAAATGCATCCTAATTTTAGCCTAGACATCTGTTGACAAATTACACTTTGTTTATATACATGTTCATCCATTTATTGATCACTGGACTCAGCTAAGATGCACCATTCACTTACAGCAACAGCTTCAAGCCATCAACAAAGGCTTGAAACTTATAGCAAGTCAGACTTTAGCTGTTTTTTAATCATCATCACATTTATTGTCATTGCAACAACATAAATTCCAATGTATGTTGTGGCCAGGTAGCAATCTGGGGTTAAGGGTCTTGCTCAGGGAGCCAGAATGGCAGTCTGTGGGAGTTGAACCCAGAACCTCTGGGACAAAAGCACAATGCTCTAACCAGTAGGTCACCACTGGTCTTTGGACTGTGAGAAGAAGCCAGAGTACCAACCCATGCGTGGAGTGAGAACATGAAATCTCCATGTGGGCCTGGATTCGAACCCAGAACCTTCTTGCTGCAACACAACAATCCTGGCAACTTTGCCAATTTGCTACACTTATCTAACATGGTGGAATGTGAACAAGCACAGCTGGTCTGACAGTTTTGTACTAACGATTAGCCATAGGCTAACTCCGTCTAGCTTGTAGCAGGGTAAGTGCACATCTTTGGGGGTATATATGGGGGACCTGGGTTCAAATCCCGCTTATGTCAGGACGGACATCAGGTTTAAACGCTGTGCCAAGTCGCAAACTCGGCACTGTTTAATCTGGCAAGCCAGGCTGATGATGCGCAGCACTTTACGTTCCGCTCATTATCAGTCTGGTACTGCTCCATTTGAATCTGTTTGGGGAAAGGAGGAACATTCAGCCGAATTTTCTGAGCTAATTGGTCGAAGCGATACCTTGTGCCCGCCTACCAAAGGTTGGTTTTAGCCAAACATGGTATAACATTAAAACTTAAGCAGCAGAAGTCATGAGAAACCACAAAAAGGTAAGCTAGTCAAGGCACTTCTTCCTGTTCTTCTTTCAAAGAAGAAATCGTGGATTGTGACCAAACAGATGTGATATTAGCGTTCATCCTCCCGCTCTACCATGTTTATTTTGGTTCAGCTGCGGCTCGGCAGCTCTTGGTTTAGTCGCAGCTTTATGTCCCGCCTTAAACCATAAAACTGCAACGGGATTGGCCTGAACATGTTTTGGTTTGGTCTCAAACGGATGAATCGGGAGCGGTACAACATGGATTCTCTTGTGTTTGTGAACGCATAAATAACGCGAGAATTCAGATTGAAACCAAGGCTATGTGCTGTTAGCACTGTTGCTAAACTACGTAAACATCTCGTGACGATTCTTAACTTTTAAAAACTTGATATTTAAAAAAACTAATCGGCAAGAAATCATTGGAAATTTAAATAATTATATGGCTAATGTTTAGCACCACATATAATTTTCCCTTTTAAAGTATTCTAAAATGTACATACTTTGGGTTAGGGATAACTCCATGTTGGACAAGGTCCTACAGACACTATGCACTCCACCCTCCTGCATAATGAGCGGCTTGCAGAACCTCAACAAACAAACAAGGCAAGATAAAGATAAGCATGTGTGTCGAGATTAATAACAGGCTGCATATGTCGAGGGAAGAATGTTATCGATGCAGAGGCTGTAAAAAAAAGTAGCAATCCAAGAAGGAAAGGGAATCAAGTTTAGGTGGGGGGAGGAATACCTGTCAAGATGGCAGGAAATGAAAGTAGTGATTGTTGTTTAATGTTTGTTAATATGTCATAAATCTGGGTAACACAAATGCAGGCTGGGGAGGAAGTTGGATGGAGGAAGGGAGAGGGGGGGAGGTGTGTTGAACGGAGATAAAGAATGAAAGAACGTGTGATAAATGTGTTTATCTGGTTTGGGCTTTAGGTTTCATATCCTGTGTGGCCCAACTGTGTTTGCCGCTCGAACGTGGTTATGAAACAGAACAGAGAAGCTGGTGTCTGTGTATCTTGGGTCTGCAATTCTTATATCCATCTTATGGAAATGTGTTACGTCACCAGGTTTGTCAGTAAGGCAAGCGGCGTCTCCCGCAGCCAGAGTTTCATCACGTGTGCGCGAGGTGTCAGTCAGGACTTCCAGGCCTCCTGTGGGATGTTTGGTTATTAAGGCGCAGCTGGGTGTTCTTTCATTTTAATTGGCTATGTTGTGCTGTGTCTGAGGGAATGAGAAACAAATGCAGTGGGTAGAAATACATTTCCAGAAGGGGTTTGAAGACAAAAGCAATAAAAATGCAAAAATCGTTATGTCAAAAACTTGGAACACTAGAAAGCACGCCTATCTTTAAGTCATTTAGAGAGCAGGTCCAGCCTCCTGCAAAGTGTTTGAGCCACTTTAACTTGTTCAAAGTTCGTCACATTACAACCACAAGTTATAATGTTTATTTTAGGGATTTTATCTGACAGACCAACACATAATATCACATAATTATGAGACAGTTAGCAGGGAAACAAACCCAAGGACGTCTGGCACACAAACACATGGACAGTTATCGTCCCTGAATAAGCTCTCAGTCTAATGGTGACGTGGATCCCGAAAGACAACATGGATTAATCGACCAATCCTTAGCAGGCTTTGCTCATCCATACAAGCTGATGTGGGCGAGAGTTGGAGACTTTGTGGCGTTGGGATATCTGCCCATCTCACATTGTTTTTGTATGAGACTCCAGTCCTGAAGCTGTAAACATCCATCTGCCTTTTAGATTAAATATGTTAAGATGTAATCTCTATTTCAAGAGTCTTTTTATTACTGCAAAAGTCTACAAATAGAGAACATCACATTATTCAGACAAAAAACTTGGTTGGAGCGCAACTGGATGCGGTCAATTGTTAACTGTACGTTTTCTTTCTGAACAAAGTTTGTGCATTTAAAAACAGTGTCCTGCATATTTGTTCTGCCACCATTACTCAACAAATAAAATAAAAACACTTCAACCAATTACCTCAAAAAGTCAATTAGTATCATCAAACTGTTTATAATATAAACTCAGCATCAATAGAGCTGTTCTCTGATGATCAAATAGTCATATTATGGGAAAAGAAATATTTCTGTTGAAATAAGAGAGATTATGGAACCTGGCCAAACCAAAATACATTTGAGCCACCTCCTACTATCGGGTATCATGCATCAGAATCACAGAACCACACTCCTCTAAGTATTCTGCCTGTAAATTATAGAATCTGGAGAATGTTTCATAACGCATTAGTGCTAGGCACCTCACCAACATGCCCTCATGTCAAGTCTTCAAGTGCTTACTTTCTTTTTCAATAAAACAAAAACTAAAAGGTAAACAAGAATAGCATTTCTGGCAAGGTAGCAACTCTAAACATGCCTCTAAACCCACAGCGGAGAACCTCAAGAAGTGCAGGAGGAGGGTTTCTCATTGTAGTAACAGTTCCTTAGTCCAAAATCATGGAGAATCTGAGATATGCTTCAAAAGAACTGCACATTAAAGGCTTAGGAATTTTACCCTAAAGGAAAGAAAAGGTGAAAATCTGCATATGCTGCTACTTCCAGCTCAAAGTTCTTGAATATATTATGCTTTACAATGTGTTTACCACCATATAAGTTAAAATGAGTCAGTTTGATCCGTATTTAAAAATACTTTAGCAATCAATGGGTGTGAATACTTTTGAGAGCTTTTCATCGCAATGTTTGCAAGTAATTAAAGTCAATAATTCTTTTCTTTTTTATTTGTTACCTTTCTCGGATGGTTCCACAGTTTCAGGGGCCTTATGTTTGCTGGCCAGTCGTCTCACAATATGATCAGACAAAAACAATCTAGACACATCCTGATCATAGACCGCAATAAGTATTTGAACACCTGCAAGGTGAAAAAAAAAGTGGAATAAAAAAACGGATCGCACTCATGTTTGCAGACTTATTGAGCTGGATTTTAAAGCACTGCCAAAAGCATTAAAAAAAAAAAAGTTCCCTGGGGTCTAGAGGAGAAATAGCGAGAAAAAGCATCAGAGAAGAAAGTTGGTGTTAAAAGAGGAGGAATGAGCAGGAATGGAAAAAAGCCTGCAGGAATGAAGAGCAGCTGGTGAGCGCTGCTCCCTCCTCTGAGAACTTCTATACATGCTACAGGCTCCTCACACCGGCTAACGTTACATTACAGCAGCTGTCTGAATAAAGCACACTTGCACAGCCGTGCCTCTGTTGATGATCTGCACATTAGAAGACATTATCCACACATAAGGACAGCGCCTCTGCTCCTGCCTTTAACATATATGACAAAATCAAGACAAATATAAATGGTGAGAGTCGCTGGGAGCGTGTTGAGCTCTGCAGCTTAATGAAAGGGTATAGCACATTCTTTGCACTTGACCTTTGTTGCCTGACTATCATGGTAAAAAAAAAAAAAAGTACATTTCAAAACTCGCTCAACTGCCTGAGGTTAGATGCACACAGGTGCCAAAAAAAAAAAACATGTTTACATCAGGCGGCGATGCTTGCTTGTATCCCTCCTACGCGTCTCTATGTCCCGTCTTTCTCTCCCTTGTGTGTTGTAACAGTAATAGCAGTGACAGTTAGAGCGACTTAGAGACGTCCCAGGAGTGCGCCTGATAATTACTTTCTTATGCTTCACTGATTTACTAATGGGGCTTTGCTATTGTAGCCCAGCTTCTCCTTCTTTCTTTCTTTTTCTCTCTCTCAGGTATTCACTCTATTCTCCCTTAGCTGGGGGAGTAAACAGGATTTTGAGGTGCATTTTCCCCGGTTTTGTTCAACAAGGGCGAGCACATGAGATTTCTTCCACTGTGCTTCAACTTTAGGTCAGAACTCTACTTATTTTGCTAAAATATCAATAAAAAAACATCTGTGTAGCGATAATTATCATGAGGCCAGAAGGGTCTTCTTGTGCTGTAATAGAAATATGTGCAATAGGCAGCTTCTGTGCATATCAGCCTTCTGTGTGAGTAAGGAGCTCTGGTACTTCTCTCAGCCGGATCCTTATCAGCTTATCGGGGCCTGTCCACTTTATTTGATGCAAGATCTGAGAGCATAGCTCTGCAAAATCTCTCTCTCACACATATAAGATGAAAAATGTAAGAGCATACACGCATGGGAAAGAGCAAGTGTATCTTCCCATATTCTCAGCTACTTAAATTATTTACCTCGATAACTCCTCTTCCGTCCCTCTGAGCTGCCTGGCTGTTTCTGGCTCGCGCCGCAGAATGGTGTCATACAGTGACTTGAAAAAGTATTTGTAATTCAGTATATTTTTTTTCTGGGAATTTATGTAAAAGACCAACGCAATGTAGTACATAAATGCGAAATGGAGGCAAAAATATTCAAAGTTCATTTCTGCTCAGAACCGCCTGTTGCTGCAGGTACAGTTGTAACCCTTTTGGACTAGGCCTGTTCAGCAGATCTAGTGGAATGGCGGGGAGGTTTTCAATTATTCTTCTTTGCAAACAAGCTGAAACTGAGTCGGGTTGCATGGAGAGTGTTTGTTGTTTTGTTGTCTTGCTGGAAGGTGAACCTGTGTCTCAGCCTCAAGTCTGTTTCTGGGTTTTCTTCCTGGGTCACCCTGTTTATGGCTCCATCTATCTTCCTCTCAACTCCGTGAAACTTCCCTGTCCCTTCTGAAAAACGTATTATGCGGCCACGACCATGTTTGATGGTGGGTGCAGCATATTTAAAATGATGTGAAGTATTAGTTTTCTGCCACACATTAAATTTCTTACATTACAAAAAAACGTTACATTTGGGTCTTTTCTGACCAGAACACCCTCTTCGACTTGTCTCTTGTGTCCCAATGGCTTGTGGCAAAATATAAAGAGGATTTCTTATTGCTTTCCTCTTGAGACTCTTCCATTAAGACCAGATTTGTGGAGTGCAGAAATAACAGTTTTCTAGTCAACAGATTATCTGATCTGAACTCTGGATCTCTGCAGCTTCCCCCAGAGTTACCATGCCTCTTGGCGGCTTCTCTGAAAACTCTCCTTGCGTGGCCTGTTAGCTTAAAGAGCCATATCTGCAGTTTTACCATACCTTTTTTTTATTTTCAGACGATGGATTGCAAAGTGTTTTCTAAGGTATTGTATCTTTCAGCTTTATCCCCGACCTTACAGCTCGGGGATAATGTTATTTGGTCTTTTGTTTTGCTGTTAATTCACTAATATCCTCCAATAAGCTTTTTAGGTCTTAACAGAATTCATGTTGGCCTATTTATAATAAGATTAAATAATATTGGAATTTCACAGTGTTTTATTCAGGAGTATCAGATTAAAGGAAAAAATTGTCAACCGCTGTAGCGTAGAAAGACTCCAAATACAGCATTATGCAACATTATTCCCCTTTCAGCTCTGGCCCAGTGTCTCCTCCAATATATTGGGTTTTACAACAGAAACCAATAACTTTGGTTTCTCAACAGACTCAGACTAATGGCTGACAAATTCAGAATGTGGATATATTACTTTACGACAAGTTGCATGTTTAACTAGACATTTAAATTACGGGGACGCTGTACTTAATGTGATACTGGGATAAATCTCTCTGTGATAGTAATTCTTTGTTGACACTGTTCATGTTTGATTGTAGAATTTCATAGTCAAAGACTTCAGAGTATATATTCCCTGAATGTGTGTGAGAATGTCTCCCATCTAATTAGGACAGCTGAATGTAATTTTGAACTCATGTCTAATGTGTGTGTTGGCTGCTGATTTGATGTTCTCCCAAACATGATTTGGACCCCGGAAGAAAGAGACTTTTCTTGCTGAGAGGCTACAGAAACGTCAGTGTGCTGTCAGAGATCCTGTCTTCAACAGGCATGTGTCGTCTGCAGGACTTTCTGATCGGTTGCTTCTTCTTGATCATTTAGAGAAACACTGTTTGTGTTTGTCGGTCCTGTCTGCAATCCATTCCCTGCCATCCTGAGGAAAGAGATTTCTGTGTTAACCAAAAAAAACACTCTCTTTTTTTTGATGGCCACACCAGACCAACTGTGGCCGGCGGCTTAAAACACCTGTGCTGAGAAGGACAAAGCTGTGGCTGGCCCTCGGTGAAGCGATCCCCAGACCCCACTCAGAAGACGTGCTAATTTTTCTTAGACTCTAGAGGTGTTAGAGCACCCTGGCAACATGCTCCATTATTCTGGACAAGAGAAACTGAAGTCTTTGACCACACAGGTGGGATGGTTGATATTATTGACCTCCTTTTCCTCTCTTTTCCCTCAAGTCCCTATCCAGTGGCAGAGTGTTAGCTTGGTAATCAGAAAAGGCAGGACACTTTCCCACACAGGCTTGAGGAAAAGTCTGAAAGGGTCTTACAGCTGTAAGAGCTGTACTTGATACATACTTGTAAATATAGATTATTTTGAGTAAGAATAAAGTTATACTTTGATTAAAGTGGTAGCTCCTGGGGATTTGTCTCCTAGGCCTTAGGTGGCATGGCCTTATGTCTGATTGAAACAAGTTAGAGTGACAGAAAATACACTGTACTAACCCTTCACTTGCATATGAACTTAAGTGTCATCTCGTTCTTAATCCATTGGGTTCCGTAGGACGTTAGTTCATCCTTTGCAGCTATAACAGCTTCAGCTCTTTTAGGATGGCTGTCCCCAAGCTTCTGAGGTGTGTTTTGGGGAATTTTCCCCATTGTTCCAGAAGCACATTTGTAAGGTCATTCACTGGTGTTGGAAAAGAAGGCCTGGCGCTCAGTCTCTGCTCCAATTCCTCCAAAGGTGTTCTATCTGATTGAGGTCAGGATTTTGTGCAGGCCAGACAAGGTCATTCACACCAAACTTTTTCATCCATATCTTCACAGACCTCATGTTGGAAGAGGAACAGCCGTCTCCAAACTGTTCCCACAAAGTTGGAAGCTTGGAGTTGTCCAAAAGCTCTTGTTATGCTGAAGGATTCAGAGTTCCTTTCACTGGAACAAAGGTGCTAAGCCCAGTTCCTGAAAAACAACCCCATCACCAGAATCCCCCCCGCCACCAAGCTTTAAATTTGACTCAATAAAGTCAGACAAGTACCCTTCTTCGCACACCTGCCAAATTCATGCTTGTCTATCAGATTCCCAGATTCATCCCTCCAGAGAGCATGCCTTCAATGCTCTAAAGCCCAGTGAAGCTGTGCTTTACTCCACTGCGTTGCACTGGATGATGTTTGGCTTGGATGCAGCTGCTCTGCCATGAAAACCCATTCAACCAAGCTCTTCATGCACTGTTCTGTAACTAATCTGAAGGTTTGGAGGTTTGTAGTGTTTGACTCTGTAGAAAGTCAGTGACCTCTGCACACCTCAGGATCCAGCTACCATTTTTCTGACAGAGTTGCTGTCATTTCCCAATCACTGTCACAACTGACAGTTAACTTTTGGAATATTTAGGAGCAAGGATATTTTACAATTGGATTTGTTGCACTCGCAAATGTTTGTAGAAGCAGTGTTCATTAAATGGTAAGTAGACTGAATTTGTAGAGGGCTTTTTGTACTCAATCGTGCTCACTGATGCACACAAATTCATACACCAATACACAGATTGGTGGGCAACTTGGGGTCAGGTATCTTGCTCACACGCACATGTGAAATGGAACCCACAACCTCTCGATTAAAAGATAGCAACTCTACACACTGAGCCACAGTTGGCCAGCCCTGTGATGGACTGGCAACCTGTCCAGGGTGTACGCCTCTCGCTCAATGACTGCTGAAGATAGACACCAGCTCCCCCGCAACCGTGCACGGATAAGTGTGCATGGATAAGCGGATACAGACAATGGATGAATGGGTGTTTCTTTTTCCTTCCTCATAATTTATTCACTACTTTGTGTACTTAAGTCAAAGCTTGATAAGATATATTGAACTTCATGTTTATAAGCTTACATTGGAAAAATGCTATAAATATAGCAATAAAGAATGCTATTGCAAGACACCACATATATATCTCTCAAGCTCAGAACTATAAAATGAAATTAACTTTTTTTAAAGGAGGCTAAGTTAGAAGTCGGAGAGGGGAGCTAACATTCCTTACTAATTGAATGTGCCCTACATCCCTCTCTTCTCCCAGCATGTGCGTGTATGTATGCCTCATTGTGTTGAATAGTTTGGAAAACTGCCACAAAGACTTCCATATGGGAAGCTGAACTTTGCCATGCAGGAGTCAGAGCTGGGGTCATGTACTGTGTTACAAGGTTTAGCTGTTATGCTGCAGCTACAGTCTCTAAGGTGCCCTCTGGATTTATTCACTGCACATACTGCAAGAAATGAAGCTCAATACATTTGATCTATTTTCACATTATGAAGTATTTTACTTTTGTTTCCTAGCCTGCAGGGAATCAAATCCTGAAGAGCAAAAACCTCTTGCACAGGAAATGATCCATAGCACGGTTGTAGAAAAAAGCACGGCACTCTGTGCAGACAATTTCTGAATTCAAAAAAGCCAACAAAGCCAAAGACAAAGGCAATCCAAGAACACAACTATGCATATATGTTATATGATATATTGTGCTTTGTGCGGATTATGTAACAAGTAAAAACTTTCTATCTGCTTTAGAGCAGTTTACGGCTGAGTGTGAAACAGCCAGGATTAAATCAAGCTCCTTTAAGTCTGAAACCATAGTTCTCAACCTCAAAAAGGTCTATTACTGCCTCCAGGCTGGAGGTCAGTCTTTGCTTCATGCAGAGAAGTTCAAGTATCGTGGTGTCTTGTTCACAAGTGATGGCATGGAGTAATGAAGCAGGAGATGGATAGACCCAATTGGGTCTCATCTGCAGCAGTGAGATTACTGTTCTGACCTGTAGTGCTGAAGAAAGACTTTGGTCAAAAAGCAAAGCACTTAATGTTCATCTGCATTCCCATCCTAATTCGAGACCTGGATCATGACTGACAAAAGATTAGCTGAAATGAAAATCTTTCATTGGCAGCGCCAGCCCTCAGAGAGAGGGTGAGGAGCTTCATAAGGAACTTTTAGGGTTCTTCCCCCTAAGCAATTTCAGGCGCTAGAGTATGTTCTTAGTGTATTTACAGGTTCTATGAAACAACTGATCTGGTCTTCCACAACCACAGTGACAACGTTCTACTATACTATTTTACTTGAAAGGGCCTCTTGCAATAATTGTTTGATCCTCCCTCTGTTTTGTTTTAAATTTGGAAGGAGGGTTGCAGTGAAATTAAACTGTTTAACTTCACTTTTTTTTTTTAATTTAAGTGAGGTTTCGACAAGTGTTTTGAATGTTTCACAACCCTGACCAGTAGTGGTGCAAGAATTAGTTAAACACAATGTTGTCAGTCTTTAAGACCTCAGCCAGAAATTTTGGACTCTGGATGCAGAGTAAAATATAATATTGTTAAGTGCAGTTTACGCATCCCATAGAACAAATCAAACTGATAGATGATGTTGACGTGCACATTAAGGAGAGGCAGTAAGCTGATGTTATTCCACTGCCCCCCGATTCATCCCTTCTGGCCTGGGAACACCTACACATCCCTCAGAAGGAGTGGAAGAGTGCTGCTAAGGAGACCCATCATCTCAGATAAGCAGCAGACGATGGACCAAAAGATGGAGGGATGCTAACAATTATAATTTCTTTTTCCTAACACTGAAACCCGAATAGGACTGAAGAGGTGGAGCTGAATGTTCTACATTCTGTGAAATCTCCCCGCTCACTTTTTTTCTGCTGTAGTTGTAATTTATTTACCTCTTGAATTTCAGATCATTAAAGTGTCCCACTGGTTTTCCTGTATCTTTCCAGAGTTTTCATCCAGATTCTTCGGGAATAAACTAAAAATGCTTAGAAACAGAGGCAGCAGCAGGACCGTGAAGGTGGACATGATTTAGGGGCTTTTTCAGATAAATCAGTTGCTCACTGCACAGACTGGATCATTTATTTGAATGTGTTTTTGCTATTTTCCGAGCAACACGATCCAAAGTAATTCAATGTTTATGCATCTGTGTCAAATCCTTTTTTTACAGCAGAACTGCTGAGATTAAATAGGCATTGACTGACTAAACATTCCACCAGTGTTGCTTTGGTGAGCTCTCAGATAAGTAAAAGTGTTTGTGGTGTCATTTCCAGTCTTTTGTGGGCAATTTTTCTTCTGCAGGTGGGGACTTTTCAGTTTTGCAGAGATATATGAGCCGACTGCTGTGTGACAGGCCTATCAGTGTGTCCCAGCTTAGCTTAGGGGGAGTTTGTCAGGCTCCCCTGGCGTTCGCTGTGGGACATCTCATTCTGCCCGAGCGTGAGACGATTTGTATGTCTGTGCATGAAAGACGTGCATTAGACTCTATGCGACCATATGGTAAGAACTGGCATTTTTATGTGTTTAGATAGGATTGTTGTCTGTTGTTTTTCTGTCTCCGAGGTGTACAGCATGCCCTCCAGGTAATATTTTTACATACATACCTCACGCTTTTTTAAAGACAACAAATTTTTTCGTACGAGAAACAACCTGTTGTGGCATGTAGAATGCGTCATATCAATCCTTCCAGAGCAACGTATCTGAACTGGAACAATTTCTTCATACAAAGGATGAGTGAATTCTCAAGAACGCATGGCAGAGGCACCTGTCTATCCAAAGTGTGGTAGTGATTGTAAAGGAAACCATATGGAGTCCCTCTGTGGTCGCGTCTTTTATGTTGTAGCTAGAGCTAGCATTTACTATGAATACATGGATGCCAGTACTTCTCTGCATGTTTGATAGCACTGTCAGTACCGATGCAAGATCAGAGAGCAGTGTCGTCTCCTTCTATCTGATTATCCTAAGATTGTCAGATAGATGTATTCCAATTACCGCAATCCACTTAAGTTGCAACTTTAGATGTTTTTCTCCATTCCTTTTGGGATTTTTTTTGCACACAACCTCCTTCACCTGTATCAGAGAAAACATTGAGTTAAGAGACTGTTTCTTGAATGCAAAGATAAGTAAGAGGTTATGAAACAAAAGTCCCATGTGTGCGCTCATCCCTGTAAAAGAGATTCCAGAGATTACCACAACAATGATTTTCAATGAAAACGAACAACAAATTACCCACCTTTGTCATTTGTAAGACGTTTGTGATTTTGACTCTGGATTATGGGGTGGTTATGTAACCGTTTTATCCTTCTTTTTGGTTTATTTGTGTGTTTTTACATCTCTCTAGGGTCCTTTGTAACATATTTAGATAGTCGTTTTTATTGCCTCTTTTTCTCATGCGTTTGCGGTTCACATCTTTGTAATATTTCCCTTTTCTGTAATCTCTTTATAGTCATTTTGCCTCTCTTCCTGAAACAAACACATTGTATTAAAGAATCTGCAAGACTAAGAAGACTGGAATATGCTTGCTCAAAGATTATCAGATACCTCAGAGGTATAAAGTTACCTATTTGAATCTCTTCTATGTACAGATTTTTCATGTTACCATCATCCATATTATAGTCCAAAAGCATATTTATTTATTTTATTAATGAGTCAAAATGTGATTTTTGGTGTAAGTGATCATTAACGAAAATCAACAAGAGGGATCATATTTCTCCAATTTTAGCTTCCCTTCATTGGCTTCCTGTTAAATCAAGAATAGAATTTAAAATTCTCCTTCTAACGTATAAAGCCCTTAATAATCAAGCTCCATCATATATCAGAGCTCTGATTACCCCGTATGTTCCTAACAGAGCACTTCGCTCTCAGACTGCAGGTCTGCTGGTGGTTCCTAGAGTCTCTAAAAGTAGAATGGGAGGCAGATCCTTTAGCTATCAGGCTCTTCTCCTGTGGAACCAACTCCCAGTTTTGG
Source organism: Fundulus heteroclitus (assembly GCF_011125445.2). NCBI lineage: Eukaryota > Metazoa > Chordata > Actinopteri > Cyprinodontiformes > Fundulidae > Fundulus > Fundulus heteroclitus. The sequence goes on from NC_046363.1 coordinate 36,000,094, forward strand.
TCCGTGAGGCAGACACCCTATCTATTTTTAAGACTAATGTTAAAACTTTCCTTTTTGACAAAGCTTATAGTTAGAGTGGCTCATACCCTGAGCTATCTCTATAGTTGTGCTGTGATAGGCCTAGGCTGCTGGAGGACATCAGGGCCTATTTTTCTCACTCTACTGATTTCTACTGTTCTTCAGTCTACTGTTCTCCAGTTTTGCATTGTATTACATTGAAATGACTGTCGTCATTTCAGCTTTTAACTTTTTGCTCTCTCTCTTTTTCTTCATAGTAGGTACACCTGGTCTGGCGTTCTGTTAACTGTGACATCATCCAGAGAAGACGGCTCACCCGCTACTACCATCTAATGTAGAACAGATTACTAGATCAATGTGTGCTTCTGTGCTTTTTGTCTCTCTTGTTGTGTCTCTGCTCTGTCTTCTGTAACCCCAGTCGGTCGAGGCAGATGACCGTTCATACTGAGCCCGGTTCTGCTGGAGGTTTTCCTTCCCGTTAATGGGGAGTTTTTCTTCCCACTGTCGCTTCATGCTTGCTCAGTATGAGGGATTGCAGCAAAGCCATGTACAATGCAGACGACTCTCCCTGTGGCTCTACGGTTCCCCAGGAGTGAATGCTGCTTGTCGGGACTTTGATGCAATCAACTGGTTTCCTTATATAGGACATTTTTGACCAATCTGTATAATCTGACCCAATCTGTATAATATGATTGAACTTGATTTTGTAAAGTGCCTTGAGATGACATGTTTCATGATTTGGCGCTATATAAATTAAATTGAATTGAATTGAATTAACACAAACATTGATCCATTTTATTGTTTGATTGTTTTGATACAATAGGCCAGTGTAAAGCAATGCATAGTTATGCAGTAGAAGGAATATTAGTTATGGATTTCAAGCTTCTTCTTCTTCTTTTTTCTTTCTTCTTTTTAAAAATGGGAATCTGAAAAGTGTGGTGTGCCTATTTATTCAGCCCCTTTTACTCATTCACCTCCACCTGTATATATTTTAATATACTTTAGAAGATTGTTCTGTAAAGGCCTCAGAGGTTTGTTAGATAATACTGGTGAGTAGACAGCATCATAAAGACCAATGAAGACAGGTAAGAAATAAAGCTGTGGAGGACTTTAAAGTAGGGTGTGTCATGTTTCATTGGTTGTATGATCAAAAATGCATACCCGAACTTCGAAGGAGCATGAGGGAGGATTTAATGATGATACAGAAAACTTACAGAACTGGAAAAAGGCTGACAGAACATTGAACATGGACAGAGTAACAAGAGAAACCAGAAAACAACAATAAAAACCAGATAGCTTGAATACTGAGGGGGGAGAGGAGGAGAGGATTCAGGCAAAAAAGTCTGCTCTTGAACTTTCAAGTTTTCATCGACTAGTGAAATTAAAATTAAAATTGTTTCCCTTAATAAGACATGGCATATGCTAAACAGGGGTTCAGGCTTATTAAGCCTGAACCCCTGTTTAGCATGGTAAACTGGGGGATATTTTAGTCACATCTACAAGCACATATGATTTGTTTCTCCAAAATATTTGTGGATCTTAGTGGGCTAGTTAATTTCTCAAAAGCATTTTCATTTTTAAAGATCATTTTGTATTCTGCAGGTTCTGTTGTATCACACTTAGAAGGATCCACGTGAATATAAAGGATAACTCTAAATTCACAGTATGAATAGTTTTATTTTAGATCTGTCATCACTGATTTTGTTGAATAAATGATTATTGATTATAATTGTCAACACAATTTACTGTTTATTGGATTCCAGTTTGAATCCATTTGAATTTTGAGAAAACACAGTAATTATGATTTTGTTTTGAATCTGTGCTTAAAAGATATAAAAAAAACCTCAATGTACCACAGTGTGCTTTGTAAAAATATTTGAATTTTTGAAAATTAGCCCTTGTGTCTAAATCTGGCATATTTACATGACAGCTTAATGCACTCATGCTGATTAATATGCACTGTCCCTTATTAAATAAAACCAAATTTACTAAACTGCTTGTCTCTGGCAAAGTGCACATGCTCATTTGAATTCACAGCAATTTTCAATATGAATAGATAATTCAACCCCCCGAACCTCTCTATTTTTTTCTGTCCCAATTGCTGCATTTCAGTGGTTATGTGTCAAGGTTGCACTGTGCAAGAGGCTTCAGCAAACGAAAAGCTCCCCGCTAACAAGGAGCCAGGGAGCCGTGAGACTTTTTCAATGTGTTTCCGCAAACGTGTGGGTTGGAGCTTGATAGCCCCAGCGTTCATTATCTCCTCAGTTTGAATATTATCACTCTCTGTATAAATGCACACAAACACACACACACACATACATAAACGCATGTATTTACAAGCCGTGATTTTAATCACTTATTCGCTTACTCACCACCTTTCCGAGACGCATCCCACATCTGCGCTCTCACCACATCCCACATGCACGTACACACTGCCGCCTCTCAGTGCGCTCTCGTAGCTATTAGGCAAGTATCATTAAAGCTCTTCAGACTAATTATCTTCCCTGATGAGCCGCAGGTCTCAATGGGACAACGGGGAGAGATCCAGCATGATTGACTTGGCCTGTGCTATCCTCTGTGAGCCTAATGCAGTGAAAGACACACACACACACACAGGCACCAGCTTGGGCTAATGTACTGGAAGTCAGGTCAGCGTATTAATTTTCATTTGTGTGAGAAATACTTGTCAGTTTTTTAGGAAAGAGAAAGCTTTTAATGGAGGGATGTTGGTGTAAAGGTGTGTGCTTTGTGCACATTTGCCCAGTTTGAGCACTTGTTTGCTGCTTTTCTGCGCTCATGAGCCAGGTGCCATGGGGGGAATGCCTGGAATGTGAGCCGTCAGTGAATGATGGTGACAGTTTGCCAAAGAAATGGAGCGGTGAAGGGAGAGGGGAGAATAGAGGAAGAAGCCCTGTGTTTGCTTTGCAGGAATTGTACCTATGCACCACCGATAAGCTCTGTCACAACCTGAGAAAAAATATTTCCTCCATTTGGTCATCATTCACTTTAATTCCCTCATTCATCAGTTTCTTTTTTTTACTAAGAGGGTTTGAACAAATGAGGGAGATATTTGTTTTTCGCTGTAAGCCAGGCTTTTACACTTGAGTTATGGCTGCCAAAGGACAGAAGAGGAGGCTGGGAGGACCTTTAGAAACTTAGCTAAAATTTATAATCTGTTGCTTTAAAGGGGGTGTAAAGGAAATGAAAAGAGCAAAAGTTAACCATTAGTAAAGGTCAACATGTTAAGTCTAACAAGACTGAGAGATATAAGTGGAGGATTTATCACCCAGAGACATGTGTATGTGTGTGACCTGTGATCGTGTTGAAGTAACCTCTGGATTAGCATGAAGGAATTTAAAGAAATGTCCATTTAAATAAAATCAATATTAACATTTGTATTGCCTTCCCACCTAATAAAAATAGCAGTCTAATTTTGGAAACTGTTGACATTTTGACACCAGAAAGGCATTTGAGACACAAGGTTCACGAAGATAACAACTGCTGGCCCAGATTTAGATTTAGAGGTCAATGTCGACTCCTGAATGAGTCGGGTGAATGAATAGGCCTTTCATGATGCCTGCAGGCTGCATTTCAATGTTTAACGTTTCCTGACTTTCTATCTATCATCTCCAGGAGTTCATTATTAGCTGAGAAGAATGTCAAACATCTAAAAGCCTGTCATAAAAGTTTCTTACAAAATTGGTGGTTATAATTCAGAGGAGTCATTAATTTTCCCCAAATTTCTTTAGTGATTTAAATTAAGTTGTTCTTTGATTTAAATAGATTCCGGTGAAAAAGTAATTATACCCTTATATATTTCTTCTGCTTTTTCTTTTGTCACACTTTAAAGTTTCAGGTCTTCAAACACAATTTAATATCAGCAAGGAAAATATGAGAAAATATAAAACACAATTATAGAATAACATATTTACTTATTTGACCCACTATGTGGCTATTTAACTTTCAGTGTTTTTAAATTATGGTTTTATTCAATAAAGATATAGTGTACAATCTTTTTAGTTTCAGGGGGATCACCTTATCTATTGGTCGTCCCACATGCCGATCATTGTGAAGTGCGTAAAGTAACGCCAATGTGTGTGCTTGTTCCTTTATAGTTTCGCTTTGCTGTGCGTGCACAATTCTACTGTTTATGTATCCAGTGAGCTTCGGTTTCAGCCATCAATTGTAGCTCCGCTGCTCTCCACGTATACTTAAAAAAATAGCTGAGAGTCGCAAGAAGCAAACTGTCTCACAAGTTTATGAGAAGAAGAGGAAGGCTTCAAAAGAAGGAAATAAGACCATAGTGGATTTGGGAGAGTCTTTCACACAATCCCCCCAAGGAGCAGAAGATGGTCTTGTGCATGTGCAGTTATTCAAATAGGGACTTGGGAGATTCTTACCTATAGTTCCAGAAAAATCGTCCTCTATACCTTTATGTAAAAAAGGAGCTAAACCATCCTAGCCATATGTGCTTCTTGTTGTTCAGTTGAGAATCAACCTTTCACTAACCAGATAAGTTGTATGCATGTGCAAATTCTCAGTTATCCGGATCATTGCAACAGTGCACTGTTAAGACCGGAACAGAAGGACCCAGTGTTCAACCAGACAAGCAGAAAGTAGAATTAAGAAGGTTTATTTGCGGACAGGTTGTGTGCTGGAACTGGGATGACAGGCTGGCAGTGATATGAACAGGACAAGACCAAGCTTGTGGTTGATAACAGTCATTAGTCAAAAAGTGCAGAACAGTCCAGAGCAGGATCTGGGCTCAGAATCAGGAAACAGATCCAGGTTCGGTATACAACTGATCGAGGTAAACAGACAGGGGTCAGGCAAGCTCAGATAGTCCAGGAACAGGCTAAGGTCAGGCAACACAGGTTAGCAGTCAGAGTAAAGCAGGATAAACAGATATACAGGGGTCAGCAAATAATAACGCTGGATATGACTCACTGAAAGGCTCATAATGATCTGGCAAAGAACAGAGGAGTGAGGCAGGTATAAATAGGGGACTGAACAGGTGAACGGAGTAAAGCACTAATTACAGGTAACAGGTGAGGCTGATCTGAGGAAGGGGGATGACGAGGGGTAGAACTGAACTGATTGGTTGTGACTGGTGACAAGGCAGTGACAGGCAGACAGATTGGGTGGTGACTGAGAGGTGAAGTAAGCTGGCTGACTACTGGCAGGAGAACTGAGCTGACAGAACCGGTTAAATAAAGTAAAGTACAAAACTAAACCAAAACCAAACCCAGATCATGACACACACGGGCTTTAACTGGAGGCAAGTGGGCTTTTGTTCAGTTATCTCTGAAAACAAGGCTTTTTAAAATTGTGGCACCTAAATGCGTGCCACCAGACTTGACAAAGACTCCAGGATAGGTGTCGAAGCATTAAGCCTGTTTGTTGTCATATTTGTTTTAGTTCCATTCTACAAGCAACATCGGAGCTTACCTTCTGACAATGATATTGAGATTCCAGGGAACCACAGTGAGAGCTGATGTCAACGAATGGACAAAACATGTAACACTGGTCGGTCTACCAAAATTATTCCCAGGGTGCATCCACATTTCATCCAGGAGGTCACAAAAGAAGCCGGCAAAACTGGATGAAAGAAGTAATAAAGGGTGTTGTTCAATCCACCTTTACAGCTATAACCCTAACAAATGAAATCTAGTGCCAACATAATTAGTAAATAGACTCACCTTGATATAATTTAAGTAAAAATACTGCAGTTCTGTCAAGACCTCCAAAGGTTTGTAAGAGAACATTAGACAACAAAAACATCATAAAAACCAATAATGAAAGCATACGCATCAGCGATAAAATGGTGGCGCTTGATGCAAAGTTAAATGATAAAACGTATGCCTAAACTTGGAACGTTTCAAGGGGCAGTTAAACATGAAAAGAGTTTGGGTCATCTACCAAAGGAAGTTTGCCCAACTTACCCCAAAGTAGGGGGGTACAAGTAATCAAACAAGGAGCTGAGAGATCCATGCGACTCTGGAGGAGATCAACTGCTCAGTTGGGAGATTTTGTCAACTATGCAACTATCATTTGTGCAGTAAACAAGTCTGACTTCTATGGAAGTGTGGCAAAGTAAGAAAGTCACAACCTTTTACAGTTTTCTCCAAGGTCTGTGAAATATGCACCAGATATGAAAAGAGGTGATCTGTTAAGATCAGAAAAACAATTAAAATGTCACCTACATGTAAAATGCCATGTGTAGAGGAAAACTAAAAACTAAAACTTCAATCTTAACAGACCAGCTCTACTGTGAAGCATAGTGGTGGTAGCATCATGTTGTCGGGTGTTACTATTAAGCCCGGGCAGTGGGCAGTGGAAAAGGTCAAGATCAAACCATGCTCATGTAAGGAAGTCCAAGTGCCTCTTGCATGAAAGAGTGTGCTGCTTTCATACTAAAAGTTGGACGTGGCAAGAAATTTTGAAACTTGCGGCAGACAAAAACCATCAGATGTATAAAACTGTGCGTAGATGTGTCACTGCATACCTTGCCTTGATAAATCCAGATGTGCAGGAAATAATGCCTAGGTTCAGGTGTCTCTCTGGCCGCCCTGTCCCCGCCCCTAAATATTTACGCAAATCAGTATAGATCCCGGGAAGGTCTGACGGCCCCAAAACGCTTTAAACTACAGTCAGTCATTCACACCTTAACAGTGGTGAGCTATGTCAGCAGGCGCATAATTGTTGTTATAGGCTTCAATTCTAATGAGTGAGTTATTTTCGAACTTAAAGAAAAAAAACAGAAACACAAAGGTGCTTCAAACCACATAACCAACTATTACCACTCTGATTTTGAAAGAGACATCCAAGTTACCCCTCGGTTTGTTGTCCGTCTCCCACTGAGGCGCGAAAAAAGGAAAAAGAGGAGTGTAGAGGAATGCTAAGAGCAGATGGCAGAGTTGTCCCTCTGTTTTGGGTGATTATGGACACAGCTGTCAGTCAACTTGCATGTATGTGTCTGCTTGATTCTGTGCGTTTGCGTGTGAAACTCTGACTCACCCCATGTGTTTCCCGGTTACTGTTTATGGCTTTAACATTCTTTTGCAAATGGCTGAGCGTGTTTGCAGAGTTAAAAAAAAGAAAAAGAAAAAAAAAACTTAAAAATGTAGACTGTCCATCACCTGTTCACACTTTCCCTAGCTCTCAGATCTCTGTGTCTGTATCCTTAGGCATTACCTCCCTCTAGTTGTTCTCAATAATATTGCAGCCTTTTCACTCCAGACACAACTCATTGCTGAAGAATGAAAAGACCTTTGAGGTACAGTAACTTAACAGATACAATAGCCTATAATACATTCTCTTACTGCCTCATGCAGAGTCTTTGTTACTTTAATCCCATTCAGTCAAAGCAATGCTTAAATTTAAACTAGTCCCACGTTGCTTTCTCTGAGGAACAACACAATTCTTTGACACTTAGAACAAACATAACAATGTAACCACCTACCTGATATAGTCATTTTCCCAATTTCGCTGTCAAAAAAAGCCCTAACCCTTTGAGGCATGGGCTCCACTAGACCAGACATCTGCAAACTGCAGCTCTGGAGATGCAAATGGGTTTTTGGACCCACCACAGTGGCTCTTAAAGGGGACATTGTGCAAAATTCACTTTTTATAGTCCTTAATTATATTCTGTTGGGTTCCTGGAGCCTCCAGCAATGCAGAAAATTTGAATGAAGTCTCTCCAGGCACTGTGGTGATATCTTTAAATTCTTCTTGGTTCTATGTTTCAAGCCGCTCAATTTTCTCTATCCTGTATTCCGGTTTTTTGAACAATTATGTCACAGTATTTGTTGCGGAACTGCTAAACAAGGTCATGGACTTCTGGTTAACCATGTATGCGACTTCGGCATTTTTATTTTTGGCCGGGATTTTGTAGTCCAAGCTGAAGGATGGCGAAACTACAAGTGGATAAGTAAAAAATATTTGAATATTGGGTGTGTTAACCCACGCAATTAATCACACCATCCCCAGCAAAATACAAAAATTGTGTTGAAGTGAAACACTCTGTGATCTGAAGGGGGTGCCTCCTTTGCATTGAAAGAAACTGCACCAAAACAAGTTTCTCTCAGATGCACCTCAGAGCAGGCCTGTTTGGAGGGCTTGTGAAATTAACGAGGAATTCAGACCAAAGCATTGCAGTTTCCCTTTATATAGACCGCAACTGAAGGATTTAAATGTGAAAAGGAAGAACTTAAAAGCTTGATATGTCCCCTTTAATTACTTTGGCTAAAAACAAAAAGGACCAACTAATGTTTTTAAATATAGATATTATAACAAATTTAGGTTTTATCACTTTTTCAGTTAATTTAACGGATAGATGGCATTGAATTTCCACAACAGAAGGACACTAAAAGTAACAGCACTATTTTTCAATATCTTTTTTTCCCTTATCATTAGGTTGCTAACTATGTGCTTTTTTTTTACTGTACATAAGTTTCCACTAATGAAATCCCAAAGAAGAAAATGTATCCATCCTCTTTCTGCAAATGTTTTTTTAATATATATTTTAATACCTTATATTAAAAATCAAATAGTGTTTTTTTTAATGACAACACATTTGCTGTTGTAGTTATTTAAAAAAAAAAATCATCAACATTGCTCTATCGACAGACCACAACTTTCACCCTTTTCATGAAAGTGTGTACATGATCGGCAACTGTACTTTTGGTACAGTAGCCACATGGATGGCAGTACGCAAGCTTTCCTGGTGTATATTGCCCAGAGCGTCATTCTGTGTAAGACTTTGAGTGACCTTTACAATGGCCAGACTTTGTTGGTTAGACTACCGGGCCAGAGTATTTCCAAAACTGCAGCCTGTAGAGTGTTCCCAAACTAGAGTGATCAGGAACTATCAAAACTGGTCTGAGTAAGGATCATTAGTAAACTGCCAGCTAGGTCACCGATGGCTAAGCTTAATCTATGCAAGTAGGGAGTGAAAGCTGGCCCTTGAGGTCTTATCCAGCACACGCAAAGCTATAACTCAAATTGCTGAAATAGTTAGTGCTGGTTCTGTTGGGAATAGTGCCAGGATATACAGGGCACCGCAGATTGTTCCACAAGTGGCTGCGTAGCCACAGACCAGTCTGGGTGCCTATGCTGTCCCCTGCCCAGTGCTGAAAGCGGCACCAATTAAAGCATGAGAGACATAACTACACCACAGACCAATGGAAGAAGGTGGCCTGGTCTGATATTTTTTTTTTTTTTTTGCACATTGACAGCCAGATGCCAGAGCACATTTTATCTGGGGAACACACGGCACTAGAATGCATTATGCAAAGAAGACAAGTAAGCACAGGCAGTGTCATGGTTTGGGCAACGTCCTCCTTGGAAACATTCTATCCCGCTATCCTTTGGCACATACCACATGCCTGAACAATGTACAACCTTCCATGGAAACATTATTTCCTGATGCTTGTGATCTCATTCAGCAGGATAAAAACTCAAACACACAATTATACCCATTAGACCAAGACACTATTAGGAATAATAGGTTAAAATATTGTGGCTGATTAGGTAATGCCCCTTTTGTCAGAGGGAACACTCCCACCCAGATTGAGCTAGTCAGGAAGAAGCACATCTGGGTTTGCCTTCTTGGACTAGTTACCTTGTGATCCAGTCTCTGAAAAGCAATGTCTGAGCACTGTTGCAGCACATTTTGTCCTCTATTAGAAAGAAGCATGATTAACGACACACTTTTGGGTTATGAAATGCAGCTCAATTTGTTAATTAAAAAGCACACAGTTACATAACTCATCGTTTTTTTTTATGTCCAGCTTGTGATGCGAAACAAATTAAAGTCTTTACATCTCAGATTGGAAAAAATAAATAAAAGTTTCTTGGAAGCTGCCTGATGCGGCACTTGCTGAGGAAAAACACATGACAGCAGAACACATCTAAGTGTCTTTTATTTACATGTCAACAAACCAAATAGCAAAGGAATATCTGCAGTTGTAAAGAGCAACCTTTACAAATGTTTTCTTGTTGTGCAAAGACACATGCCTACACTGCCTTATGTCGTCCAGGAGGGAGGGGTAGTAGCCGGGGGAGTGTACTCAGCCATCACTTTATTGATCCAGCGGCTGTAGTCACACATCTTGGTATAAACTGTGGGGTGAGCAGGATCCTCGCAACCGTGATTGAACCATGTCAAACCCTGCAGCTCACCACCACACACCATCACGTTGCTGCTACCAGTCTAAACAAAAGAGACAAAATACAACACTTTACTAAAGTTAAAGTGTACCTAATAGAAGACAGCACGGGAGGGCGTGGGGCAGAGGGGAACAGGAACAGAATTAATCAGCATCAGTTTTGCAGCGTCGCGTCCATGCTCACCAGGCAGTTATCTGTTTTTGCTTGGCCGGCGCAGACCATGACACCCCAGTACAGATAGGGAGGAAAGGTATTCAAGCAAGTCAGATCATCCACCACAGGCACAGTTAGACACTTCAGGCTCCCGGAGGGGTCATCTAATGTAGATAGAGGGAGGGAAAGTTGTTACTTGGATTTATTTTTAAACTGTTCAGTTCACGCCAGTCTCTTAGCTTTGTTTTGAATAGTTTAAAATCTGTGTTCCATTACTTGTCAAATTGCTACCAATTACAATTACTTAACAAAGCGATCTTTGATTTTACACAGGATTTCACAGATTATACAGAGCATGGAGCTCTAACGCTTTAATAAATCCTGTTTTTTAGAGTATACCTCTTTTAATTAGTTCTGATCATTGACTTGCTATTCTGGCAGGTAATTAGAAACTGATTAAAAATGGAAATGATATACATATATTAAAAAAAAAATCATTCCTCTTTTGGATGCTCCAGTGACCAGAATGAGAACGAGCTTCACTGTGAAAACCTTTGCATATTTTAAAGCGTTTCTAACTAAACTGCCGCCATCCAGAATGAGCTAGAGAGGGTTTTTGGCCAGGAGGATGTTTGGGTTTTCCTCCTGGGCAGGTTACGTATGTGATCCTTTATTAAAAAGGTAACAGACACAGGATGGAAGGACTATGAGCCAGTTCTTTGGCATTTAGAAGGTCTACAGGAAGGAAAAAAACCCACAAAAAATACAAATCTGAGTACCATTTTAATTGACTATATCCTTCATTAAAATCGATCATTTTACAAATAAAAGTTATTGCTAAAGTCAAGAATTGCCTTTCTTTATTATATATTGAGAAAGTCATTCATGCTTTTCTCATCTCGTCATCGGTCTTGGTCTACTAGTAAAATTTTTTTTTTTTTTTATATACTACACTTGTACTGAAGTGCAAACTTTCTAAGACAATACAATCCACAGGACCACCTTAAAATCCACTTACATTGGTTTGGAACTGTGGAGCCCCAGCCACTGACGGAGCAGATCTCTCCAGTTTGTGGGCAGCGTGTGGGCAGAGGGATAGGCTGGACATGTTGGTTAAATTCAGCAGGCTCAGACAGACGCACCAAGGTGAGGCTGTGTAGAGGTGAGCGGTAGGGGCTGTGACGAATCGCGTCAGCAACTAAGATGTGCTGTTCTGTGCCTTCCTCCACGCTTCTGTGATGCTCGCCAAGAGAAGCAATGGTCTCATAGGATCTGCAAAGAACCAAGAGGAGCCTTTTCATTTATCAAACTCAGACAGGAAAAAGGCCAGAGAGAGAGAGACAGTATGTCTTAGTCAGACACAAACAGGAGGTTGATTAATGGTCTACAATTAAGCTGGGACTCAACTCAGATTTTCAACCACAGTCTTTTCTTTTCTTGTTCTGAATGAAACTATATTTGCCCACTTTTTTCACAAAATAAAGCCATGCAATATAGTTTTAACTTCTTAAAAGCTGATTTTTGATGCCATTGTTTGCTAAAACTTACGTGGGTGCACAGGTAAATGAAGTCACTATCCACCATTTGTCAATGAGAGCCCCGCTGCATTCCACTCCTCCACCATGCAGCCTCACATGCCAGGGTCTAGAGTGAGGCTGGCACTCCTTTGGGTCCTCCAGAGGGTATGCTCCTACAAGCCACCAATGACAGCAAGGAGAAACAATAAGTATTATCTCAAATCTCTGAGTTTTTCTTGTGTTATCTGAGCACGTTACGGAAGCCTACCTGCAAGCCCAAAGGTAACAGCCAGGAGGAGAAGATACATTTTGTTTCTCTGGGGTTCTCCCGAAGCAGAAATAATGGATACGAGGTGACCAAGCGGTCAGGTTTATATTTGTAGGTATTTTAAAGGGCAGAGGGAGGAGCAAGCTGCCTAATATATTCGGTGTCATTTCACCTTCCTTCTTGTAAACCTCGTATCTTATCAGAGTAATATCCCACACTTTCATTGTGCAACCTGTTTGTTAAAGTGTCACACCTTGCTTCCCGTAAGGTTTGTTCGTGAGAATAAAGAAACCCAAACACACACCCCACCCCCCCATCCCCCGGTTGTTCAGAGGTTATCTTCCCCGATAATATTTCACTGGGTTGGAGCAAACAGAAAGAGGGATCTTTGGTCATTCTGTTTTGTGCAATGTCTCTGGATCACCCAGAATCCTGGGTCATCCATTTACGATTGTCAGGGTCTAATTTTCTCACTCTACTGATTTCTACTGTTCTTCAGTCTACTGTTCTCCAGTTTTGCATTGTATTACATTGAAATGACTGTCGTCATTTCAGCTTTTAACTTTTTGCTCTCTCTCTTTTTCTTCATAGTAGGTACACCTGGTCTGGCGTTCTGTTAACTGTGACATCATCCAGAGAAGACGGCTCACCCGCTACTACCATCTAATGTAGAACAGATTACTAGATCAATGTGTGCTTCTGTGCTTTTTGTCTCTCTTGTTGTGTCTCTGCTCTGTCTTCTGTAACCCCAGTCGGTCGAGGCAGATGACCGTTCATACTGAGCCCGGTTCTGCCGGAGGTTTTCCTTCCCGTTAATGGGGAGTTTTTCTTCCCACTGTCGCTTCATGCTTGCTCAGTATGAGGGATTGCAGCAAAGCCATGTTCAATGCAGACGACTCTCCCTGTGGCTCTACGGTTCCCCAGGAGTGAATGCTGCTTGTCGGGACTTTGATGCAATCAACTGGTTTCCTTATATGGGACATTTTTGACCAATCTGTATAATCTGACCCAATCTGTATAATATGATTGAACTTGATTTTGTAAAGTGCCTTGAGATGACATGTTTCATGATTTGGCGCTATATAAATTAAATTGAATTGAACTGAATTGAATTCAGCTCTCTTCACCCTTCAGATTTTCTATAGGATTTAGGTCTGGGGACTGAGATGAGAGGGTTGATTTTGTGTTTTTGGACCATTATTGTGATAATTTAGTCAAATGTTTTGGATAATTTTCTGACTGAAAGACCCGTCATTGGGTAGAGGTGATCTCCTGGTATTTGACAAGGTTCCCAGAGACCTTGAAAGAGAAACCATCCCATACATCACAGATCCTTCACCATACTTAATGGCTCCATATTCATCCTTTAATTTCCCACCTGATGAATCAAATAACTTCATAAATCCTACATGAAGAATATTCCAGATAGCTGATTAGTTATTTTATAGTTAGCTGAGCCAAAATTGTATAATTAGCATTGTCACCAAAATACGGCTTAGCATCAAAATACATTAAAGACCTGTTGTTGCTGTATCCAACTTCCAGACAACTCAGATCCTCATGTTCTGGTCTATGCTGCATACCCAGAACCAGAACTAAACATGGAAAAGCAGCATTCAGCTTCTATGCTCAACAAATCTGGAACAAACATCCAGAAAACTGCAAAACAGCCAGAACACTGAGTTCCTATAAATCAAGACAGAAAACCTCACCTGTTTAGGGTTGCCTGTGACCTATAATAACAGGAACATTGACCAACATACTTGATGTGTCTTGATGTTTTCACTTGATACAATTTAGTATCTCTCACTGGACTCACAACCAGTGTTTTAAAGCACTTTGAACTTCATTGCTGCTGAAATGTGTTACACAAATAAACTTGACTTGACTCGCTACAATCTGGGACTGCAGATTAAAATTAGTCTGTATGGCTAAATCTGGCATTTGGATCTGAGGATCCAAATGAATATGCATTGTCACATTTATTCATAAATAAACTTTAAACTCTAAACAATTAGTGTTTTTTGGCAGGTTAAAAATAAAACATCTATAAAGCATTTTGGCAATGCTGTTTAAATATGTTTTACTTTTACCCTCTGTGCTGTCCAAGTAACTCTGTTGCATGAATTGAGTAGCAAATTAATCCAGAAACCTCAGAAAGTGGTTTGAGGAAAACTCTTCTCAGTGCATCTGGAGTGGGTTCTCACCTGATCACTGAGGACAAATGTTTGTGACAGGTTGTGGTTTAACAAATTCCACATATTTACTACAGTGATAGTGGGACAGAGAAGCCTTTTTATGGGTTCTAAATAACCTATTGGTATGTAGATAGCACCCCATATTGTTATGGAGACTTGGTCCGCCTATGAAACCAATCTTTGCTGCAGTTGTTTAATGGTTGATGCATATTTTGTTTTTACCTCAAATGGACAAAATTATTAATTTCACGATAATACCAGTTTAATCGTCATAAAATTCTTAAAAGCAAACCGAAGACATGATGTTGTGACATCACAGCACATTTAAGTAACCCAAGAGCCCACAATTCTTGACTGAACTTCTCTTCACTCGGTCATGTTAATGCATCTTTTCAGTTGCTTTTAAAACTCAGCGGAAGTACCACAAAACTATAAAATCATTGACCATTTGTATATCAACCCATGCAACAGTGCACTAATGGTCTCTGTACAAAGTTGTAAATGTTTCACTATGTTGCAATTTTTAACAGTCGGAACTCTGATCTAAATTTAGAAAAGCAAGACGCGAAAAAAATGCTTGAGTTACATTTATTTAGCATAGATTATTGGGTACAAATAACTGTACAGCATAGAATTTGATAAACCCAATTGTTTTTATGATAGGATTTTTTTTTCCTCCGCTAAATACATTTACTCTAGTTTTTCATTTTCAATTTATTTGTGATATTATATTGCTGCACAAAAAAGACCAATTTATATTAAGGTGTTTTGCAAATCTTTTCCATGGTGCAAACAAATGCGAAGGGTATTGTAGAGCAAATAGATCTGATAGTTTAGCCTGGTAATGTTTCTACTTTTAGTTTTCCACGAGCTTAATATCTTTTCTGATTGTGTAAAGATCAGCAAAGGCTAATCTTTACTAAACCCACTTTATGGTGTGTTTGTCCCCAATGAGCGCTACAAATCGAACATTAGTGTCCTAGATAAATGAACAAGGGTTTTGTGCAACTCCAGCAAGTAATAATAAAGAAGATAAGAGCTGCAGCATGATTCATATGTCTCTTTATAAAGTTAATCTTTCACCATGTTGGAATTTTTTAAAACTCTTAACATGTTGCTCAGCTCTGAATGATCCTCTGAGATGTTAAAATGATAGCATTTTTGCACAACAAACAACTACGAAATTAAAGACAATTTGAAACCACAATGAGTGGGCCAAAGTATTGAGCAGAGCAAAAGAACAAAGAGATTGTACAATAAAATATACCAATTAAGATAAAGAAAATCCATTAAAATTGCATTCAAAGCAGTGCATAACAATAAAACAGCAATTGTGGTGACAATGGCAGCACGAAAAGAAGGCCTTGGAGGAAAAAAATATTTCACTGTGAGTGATTTAAATCGACTGGGAGTGTGAACTGCTTGAATACAGAGTGACATATTGCTTTGCAGGCTGGCGGTTGCTAATCAAAGGCTCAAACATGTCACAATATTTGTCCTTGTTCAAAACATCCCTTAGCATTCTTGTTTTTTGTTCCTCAAAGAAATTAGGGCAGTCATTACCAAAATGGTAAATGGCTTGTACTTGTATAACGCTTGAAATAGTCCGACGCCCCCAAAACGCTTTACACTACAATCTGTCATTCACCCATTCACATACACCCTGATGGTGGTGGGCAATTAGAATTGCTGTCTGAGCCAGGGAGAGCCCAACAGATTTTACTTTCACAGGTGGAGCATTACTGCTTCCGCCATTGTGCTCTGCTTGATTTATTGATCTTGCAAAAAGCTTTGTTTTATACGTATAAAGTTTTTTGATTCTTAAGTGTAATGCACTAACAGAATCTGGAGACCCGATAATTCAGCGACACAGAATTAATGTTTTGAAGGGTTTATTAACAACAGACTGGTGTTGGTGGAACAGGAACTGACTGGAGTACACACTATGGGGAGAAGAGCAGGAGTAGTGGATGAGAACTACTCAGTGGAAGCGATAGTGCACTAAATAAAAGCCACTGACCTCCTCAGATGGCAGGAAGTTGCACTGGCTCTGCAGGAGAAATAACAGGAACAAGACAGGTCAAGATCAGAAAAGCAATTAAGGAAAGTTGGATGGTTTATTCACACGAAGCCTTTCGAGAATCTGGCAGTTACACTCTGGGAGAGCCTGGGATATATAGTGCTCCTCCCAGGTGCAGTGACTCCACTTAATTGGAGTCACAGCAGGTATAACTGCTCATACCTTGATTACCTGTGCAGCACAGGGAGCAGGAGCAGGGCGTGATGTCATGGAGACTGCAGACAGGGTCTTTTCAAGCAGGGTCAGACAGAATCATTACACTTTAAAGGTTGCCATCAGGGGATTCTGTGGTGCTCTTATGGGATTTCAGTGCTCATGTAGGCAATGCTGGTATTACCTGGGATTGGGAAGAACAGCCCCCCGATCTAACCTTCAATGATTGGCAAGGAATGTCCATAACAAACACAATGTTCAAGCGAGAGCACATATATATACAGATATGTGTGTGTTTTTTCTCCGTCACATTAGAAACTCTCAGGACCTGTGCAAAGACAATGAAATAAATATTTCATATTCAGTTTAAAGGAGCCTCATGTAACTTTTAGCCACTAGGGGGAACTACACCTGTAACTTCCAGACCACTGGCTTCACTACACTGTTGCAGAATTGACTTTTGCAAAAGCCCCACCCCTTAGTTACTGTTGCTATGCCCGTCAAGCTTTCTGGAGCTGATAGAGTTAGTGACTTATTTTGGAGCAATACCTGCAGGATATCCTCCAGCTCTAGGCAACAGGCGTTACAATATGCAGTGGAGGGATATATTCTAAATATTACAATTTGTAATGAAGGGGACACAACAGTTCTCGAGGCTAAAGCATACCAGTCTCAATCAAAGTCAGAGAAACACCATGACCTCTACCTTAAATGCAACCAGCACACCCTTGTGGACCAGTACAGTACTGCAGTCTCTGTGTTTTGGAATCTGATAGCGGACCACTTTTGACCAGCAGATTGAGAAGTCATTGGGTTACTTGTAAAGACAAGGACACATTCATCCCTCTAGATTATCCTCAGAGTCTTCCATTTAAACAGGGAGAGGGAGGGGACGAGGCAGAGCCAGGGGGAGAGAGGAGAACTCCAGGAGCCATAGAAGGAAAGGACAGGGCTGACCACAGGCTCAATCATCAGAATAAGAAAGGCTGTAGGAACTTCAAAAGAGGAGAAGAGCTGACAGGCAGGTTTGTGAACTATTTTTTACTGCTTTTTCTATAATAACCATGGCCGTGACAAGCTCAAGGATGAGAAAAGTAGAAGCATGTAAAGTTAGCCCTCGTGTTTAAGGGGAGCTCAGACTGCCGTAACGCAGCGCTCTAGGTCACATGACACATTCAGCGATGGATCTGATCCTCTCAAGTTACATAGGAAAGGGGTTCAAATAAGAATGAATGGGTGCACAAATAAATTGGATTACGTTAAATTAAACAGCACAAGAAGTGTATATAAATACATAAATAGTTTTCTTTATTTGAATAACGGAAATGAAAACAAACAAAAGCAAAACATGAAACCTCCAGAAGCAACAAACTGTTTCCGTAATCTTTCCCACAAGATAGTATCCAATCAGAAAACTATATTTTTATAGATAAAGTGAAATATTAAAAACACTGGAGTGAACCTTTCATTATGTGTATTAACTAAGTACTACTGATTAGAAATATAGATTTTGACCCAAAATACAGACAAAAAAACCAACATAACTCATACCTAACACTTCATCGATAAAACTAATTAGTGAGTATTTAAATGCTGCATTCATAAATATAAGCACACTGTCATACTCAATACTTTTCTTTGGTTTACTGTTTATGGTGTTGTACTGTCTCTGAAGAAGCAGCTCTCTTGCAGATTTAGCCGTGAATTAAAAATCATCTGTGGCCTTCTGTACAGATGAATGAAAACATTGTCTCTGTTGAGTCATCTGTGCCAGTTTTACCACACTCGCGCTTTTCTTTTAACATCACTGATCACAGCAAAAGCTTCAGTTCTGCTTCTGCCTGAATCTATAAAAGTCTTTGTTTGTGATTGCAAATGAATAAAGACAACACACTTGATTTTGTGAGATGAAAGGAGACCAAAAACAACCACTAAGCATGTGAAACAATAAAAGTCTGCCGCTGTAAATAAACTGCAGATGCATTGTATTGTATAAATATTTTATTTCAAGACATGACACAAACATTTACACTCATCAAGGGGTGGAACAGCTGATTTGGGTCAGTTAAGAGGAAATACGGTGCAAGTGGGCGGCGTTGGACCATGACATTATCTGCGGGATTTTCACATTGAGTGCTCCGTGGGCTCACGACATTTGTCCATCCGTTTCCTCTAGGCAGGCTGTTAGGAGAAGAAAAAGCTCTACGAAGAGCGCACTGTCCGTCTTTTCAGTTGTGAGACTCTGTTTGGTGATGAGTACAAAAAGTTAAGATGTCAAATGGTGTGTAGGCACTTTCTAGTGCGGGCTGAGCATTGTTATGCTCTTGCAAAAGGCGAGTAAGGTCAGTTTGTTTTGTGTTTACTTTTGTATTGTCTTTTCCTAGTGGTGAAAGAAGTGGTAAAGCTGGTCTTGCACAATACCAGCGTAGGTGCTCACAACTGTACTCGTCTCACTGTAAAGATTCCTAAAGGCAGAACAAATGGAAAGGGAACAATATTTACTTTGAATTCAAACCTCTACTAAAACCTAATCAGGGAGGTTGCATTGACAAGCTCTTACTTTGCTTTCTCCTCAAGTTTCAGGCCTTTGATGCTGTCCACGTATCCGCTGACAGTATCCACAGCGCTGTCATAGTAGGACTTGACAGCGCCTGAGATCTTGGTCAGCGTCCCCTCCTCCTCCTCGGCTTGCCTCGCCAAACGAAAGCTTTCGGCGCCTGCAGGAGAGGAGGTCAGAGGAATCAGAAGTGAGTGCTTTTAATTTGCGTAACAAAGTATGTTTGAAGAGGCTTCGTAACGCATTCCTAACATTAGACTTTTTTCCACATTTTGGCACGTTACGACCACAAACGTCTATTTTATTAGGGTTTTATGGGATGGACAGAGACGAATTAGTGCAGGATGTTGAAAGAAAATGCTACATGGGTTGTATTCAGTTCTCTGTACTGATACCCTTAAGTGAAATCCAGTTTGTCATTGGTACGCAACAAAATAGAAAGGTGAAATACTTTTACAAGACACCATCTTAGTGAAACACTTTAAGATGACCTAGTAAAATTGGATTTTTCTTTTTCACAAATAACGATTTTTATTCGCTAAAAAATTCCTCCGTTTTGTCTTCATTTACGTTGACTCTTACAATATTGGACTGTCAACAGGAAGAATATATCTACCTCAGATTCTTCAAATTAAATTGTCTAATCAATGTTTGTTTGTTCTTCGCCAGTTCCTTATATTTTCACACAGAAGGCTCAGAAAGCAATGCATCACTCCAGCAGCCTTTCAACTATATCAATGATCTAATATACAACGTGCTCTTGGCCCCGCTAAAATTTCATTGAGCACTTTAGTATGAATAAATTACACTTACTGAGAGCAAGAAGTGCAATGAGCACAGAAACGGCCAGCAGTTTATTCATGGTGGTGGGTATCTGAGGGCAGACAGACAGCAAAGACAAACCTTACACCTCTTTATCCACTAGGGTGAGACATTGTCAAAGATTTCCTCACACATGCTTCTGATGGGTCAATAACATAGTAACAGAACATGTTAGGTTGTTTTCCATATTCTATCAACGAAATTATTTGATTATTCTGGAATATACAGCAAACTCAAACAAATCCACACTCTTAGCCCTGCTGCAGTCTCGTTTATTTCGGAAATGTGGCAAAAAGTTTCAGTACTCACTGTCTTCCTGTGCAGAAATGAGGAAAAGAAAACAAAGTCGGAGGCACCGCTGGCCTGAGCTGTTTATATAGGAGTGTAAATGTGTTGACTTGTCGCTCTCAGAGCCAAAGTGCACTCCACCGGGGAGATAACCCGGCAATGTTTTCTGATATGTGTTGTCCCGGAAAAGCGTGTCATTGTGTCTTGATAAAAGAAGAGATCGGGATTACATGTATGTTTGAAAAGTGACAGTAAACGCCACAGCTAGACGATCATAGTCAGGTGCATTTGGACTGAAGCTGCGAGGATTTCTTACTTCTGAAATCCTCGTTTGTGTAGACCCAAATTGAAATCAGCCTCACTCAATAATCCTTCTTATTGATTAGGTCAGGAGCTTCTGCAGCACATGCTCACAGGTCCACAGGGAGGTAACTTGTTACTTGCATAACATGAATGATGTGTTCAGTTCTGAGTACTTTTGAATTGGCCCTAAGTCGAGAGTGTGTTTTCCACGTCATCAGTCCTGAGTCTGGTTGGACATCCTCTCAGAGAGTTGTAGATTAAATCTATTCAACTCAAACTGGAAAGAAATGTCACAGTTCTGAGATGAGTTTTTATATATATATATATATATATATATATATATATATATATATATATATATATATATATATATATATATATATATATATAATTAAACTGTTGTGAAAAAGCATTTGACTCCTTAACGGTGTGTTGTATTTCTTTGTTTCAGGTCAAGAATCAAATTTTAGTATGATGATCAACCTTTACTGAAGGTAGTGTGAACAAGAACTAGACCCAAACTGGTTGGACCACCCTTGGTGACAAGAACTACCGTCAAGCATTTGCGTAAACTAGGAGTGACCAATTTACGCCACTATGGAAGATTTTTTTTTGTCTGTCCTTTTCAGAATTGTTTTAAAAGATGAATGGCTTGGTTCAAGTCATCTCATAGCATCTCATTCACACTTAAGTTAGTACTTTGACTGGGCCACCTGAATTTTGTCTTTTTTGAGTTTCTTTTTTCTTTCTTCGTGTTGTTCTGAATATTTTCCTGTTGCATGACTGATGTGTGCTTGAGCTTAAGGTCATGCACTGATGGTAGGCGAGATCCTTGAGGATTTTCTGTTGGAGACAGTTCATGATTCCATCAGTCTGAGATGCTAGTTTTACTTCTAATGTAACCAGATGCACAACTTCTAAAAAGTGTAACTTTTCTCTCATCATTTCTCAGAATGGGGATCATCAATATGTTTTTTGGAGGAGGAAATGTAAAGCAGGTCTCTGTGTTCTTTTTGGCCAGCAGCAGTTTTTCATGCTGGAACTCTCCCATAAAGGCCATTTATCTTTATAAAATCAGAAACTCTGACAGTAACTGAGGCAATTGAGGCCTGCAGTGTCTTAGCTGTTGATCTGGCTTCCTTTTTTACCTCCTGGGTCAGCTGTTGTTGATGCACCCTTGAAATAATCTGGTACATCGGCTGCTCATGGGAAGGTTCAGCACAGTTTTATGTTTTCTCTATTTGTTGTTAAAAGCTCTCACTGTAGTTTAAGAAAGTCCCAAAGTATAGAAATAATCATGTAACCTTTCCCAGACCAATTGATGTTAGTGACTTCTTTTCGCATCTGTTCTTAAATGCCGTTGTCAGAGGTTAGTTTTAAGTGATTTCTACAGTTCTGGCAGAAATCAGTTCTGAGTGGGTCAAGTAAAATAAAACTCACACATCCAAGAAAATGGGTTTAATCAGGTAATTCATTATGACTGAATAAGCTTTTGTACTTAATAAATGAAAATAGTTTTTTGAAAACTGGATTTTATATTTACTGTGGTCCATTTTGTCATTTAACAGAATTTGTTAAATAATCTCAAACATTTAAAAATCTCTAAGGTTTCTCTACCATTGTAGGAGGCAGGAACCTTTTAAAGAAGAAAAGAAAACATCTTTCAACTCATTCATGAACAAAAAAGTCTGAATGTCTGTACTAAACCTATGTTTTTTCTATTTCTTCTTTTTAAAATAAACAGGGATAACAAGTATTCTTTTATTACAGAGAACCTAATCAGTCTCATTGTTTACTTTTGATTGTTGTTTTCCCCTTTTGGCCTTTAGACTGTGGCTGTATACTGACTGTAAATATTTAGAATCTGGTTAATATGTGCTAATGTTAGCCAATGCTAAATTCTGAGCACAATCCTTTCTTAATCTCAATTCATGGAATTTTCAGAACAACAATGAAACCATGTATGAAAAGATCAATTTTAGAAATGCTCTTAACCTAACCAGCAAAATATATGATAATATGCTAGGTTTTGTGTGTAATTATATATATATATATATATATATATATATATATATATATATATATATATATATATATATATATATATAAAACTTTTTAATATTAGAATTTAACTGTGTTTTTAAAGGATTTGTAAAAACAGTAAACAACCGGAATAAAAAATTCAAATGAAAAAAAAAGACACATAATCTTGTGCACAGACAGAGAGAAAAATGTTTAATTTTAATTTATTTTTTACTAACTTTAAAGCTTATGGTGGCTAATCGAAACGAGTCTAAGTCTAATTGGAGAATGATCCAACAAAGTGTAGTCAATCGGAAATTTACTGAAGAAAGTGAAAAAAATAAAGTTGCCCTGTGTTATAACCATGCCACAAAAATTACCAACAAACAATATTTTCCACGATTATCAGTTTAGCTTACAGTAACGTGTTGATGGGGACAGCGGAGGTAATGAATTATAAAAGTGGAATAGTTGCAATAAACATCCTGGTCCACTGTACATAAAGTAAAACAACAGAGTCAGTTTTTCAGTATGTTTTGCTATTTAATAAAACCCAGTGCAACAAATTGTCTTCAGAAGTCACCCAATTAGTAAGTAAAATTTGCAAAAACATTTTTAAACACCTTTATTTTTTACAGTTATGTGCTTCTTTGTGTTGGTTTTTCCACATAAAATCTAAATGAAACACAATAAAGTTTGTGATTGTAATATGAAAAATAAGTGGAAAACCTTAAGGGGCATCAATACTTTTGCATACTACAAGTATACTAAAGACTAGAACATATAAGATTTGCATCTATGACCATAAAACCAAATCTTGACCCCCCCCCAATCAGTTAATACAAATATGCTTTACTGTATATTTTCTTGATGTGTTCTTCAGTATAAATCTTTTGAAACTTATGAAACGTTTATTATTAAAATTCAGTATATCACCAAAGCATCTGACTAAAGACTCTAAAAACATTGAAGCATTAATGTCGGTAATGGCAACAACTGTATGGATATAAGTAATCCCCTTAAAAACAGAATGCAGACATTAGATTTAATGCACAAATAGCAGATTTTCTCTGTGAAAAGTAACATCTGGAATGAAACATCAGCCTTTTTTGTTGAGTTCAAGTATAAATGACCCTTTTAATGTTAACAAGGCAAGGCTAATTTATTTGTATAGCACATTTCAGTACAGAGAGTTTAACAAGCACAATTTTCAACATATTGTATTGGAATTTACAGTAACCAAATCCTCCGGGATAGAAAGCAGACAACCTGCGTAGATCTATCCCCACTTACTCAGGCTGCATCCGAACAGGTCTAATTGGTAATGACTCTTTAGCTAAAGCAGAAGTGTGTCAGTGTTGGCTATAAGTGTTGTCCAAATAGCACAGTCAGTAATGATGGAGGTAGGAAAAGGAGACTGCATGCTTCCTATCATAGTTCCTCTAGCATAGGGAGCTTTGGATCTTCCCCACTCAAGAATCTTTACTGTCATCATGTGTTGCTATAATGACAATTTGATGAGGCAGCCACTGGTTCAGAATACACATAGTTTTGCATAACACGCAGACCCAACAAGACATGATTCTTCCAAAATAGTTTTTTTTTTTCCTCACTGGTGCTAAGAAGCCATAAGGAATCCCACAATCCTTTGCCTGACACGATGTATAAGCACAGCCCACCTCAAAAATGTTTGGAGAGAAGAGAGCGTGCACTTTGTAGTTCTTTTTAGGAAGGCTGTGAGGCCCAGATTTGACTAGAATCAACCATGTGCGTTTCCATTGCATAACAACGTACAAGTTAAACGATGTTCAAAATCGGCACAGCAGACAGAAGCTCCTTTTCTACCCATGATAGAGCTCGTACTGGAGATCAGGGCTATAAATTAGAACATTTTGGATGCAACCTCAGCGTTTTCGGTTTCAGAACAGGTGATTTCAATCTGACAGCTTTACTCAGCGTCCAGCCAACACTGAATTATGCCTTAGCACAAGCATGAAAGAAGAATAGCAGATAACGCGATTCACCATGGCAACGGCAGAAAATAAGAAGCCTCGAACGAAGGGTGCAATTTTTGCCAATGGAATTAGAAGTCTTAATGAAGGCCTAATAAACCGGGCTCTGTTGCTCTCATGTCTCAGTTATACTGCCTATTTTTCATCTGAGCTCAATGACTCTCCCTGTAAGTTTTCTTTTTTCACTATCATTAAAAACTGTTTTTACCGCCACCACCCTCTGCTTTTGGGTCCTTCATTACCACAAACATGAGACATGACGCTGTTACCAGATAAGCCAGATATGTTGCGCCGCTTGCCACTGTGAGAAACTAAAAGCCTATCATAAATCATATTTTAACACCGGATCCTGCTTTAAAGTTCTCCACAACTTTATTGCTGAGCTGACCTTGCTGTTGACCTTACAAAGTGTGCACAATGTTTAATACCTGACACATTATCTTTCCTGAGCTGGGGATCTTTTGCGGCCTCTCCAGAGTTATGATGGACGTCTTGTCTGTTTCGCTGATTACTTTCCCCGTGCCCAGCCTGTCAGTTAGGGGGTACATCCATGTCTTGGAAGGTTTGCAATACAGCCATACTCTCTCAATGTTTTGATGACGAATTGCACAGTATACAGTCAGATGTTAAAAGCTTGGGATATTGTCTTTTAAATGTCTTCCTAAAGTCATTGTGAACCTGCCTGCTATATTACTTGGTGTTCATGAAGCTCTTTGTCCATTAATGTTCTCTAACAAACTTCCGAGGCCTTCACAGGACCGCTATGCTAGGATCAAATTACTCACAGGCAAGTTCTATATACTAGCTATGTCACGTTTCGAAGTAATTAGATGTGCTGGATTTTATGCTGGGACTAAAAGGAGCTGAATACAAAGACTTGCCACACTGTTTCCGTTTTTATTAGTTAAAAAAAAATTTAAACATGTAAAATCTTTTTTTCCGTTTCACAATTATGCATTTTTTTTGTGCTTTTACAAAACTGTTAATTAAATACTTCAAAGTTTGCATACTCTTAAAGTGGGTTGCGCTTGAAATAAAGAGCATTTTCAACATAAAAATACCCATTTGCACCATGAACTCACAGCCTTGGCTAGTTTGTAGTAGATCTGTGACAAATTAGCTAAAGGGCAAAAGATGAGTTTGCAAAATACTCAAGCTGGACATAACCGTGGAGTCCTTTTTTTCTGTAACACCTACACGTTGATCGAGGTCCGAGCAAACACTGCAGGCAATCATGCGATTCAGATCCACGTGTCATGTTGCGCGGCGCAATCTGAGTCCAGCTGGAGGGTTCAAAATGTCAGCAGGGCTGTTTGGTTCAGCCCAGCTGGTGAGCTGCACTGAAGCTTCCATCGTTGTACCGTCACCATGAACAGCCGAGACGGCCCCATGTTCTGTCTTGTCTGCTGCTCGTTTCCTTGTCTGTGATGTGTTGTGTAATCGCAAACTAGGAACGTCTTGTTTGTTTTCATTTTAATGCAAGAAACAGCCTCTGTTGGTTTTTTTTGTCTGAAATGAGGTGAAAAGCCACAAACCCTCTTCAGGCTGTTGCATACTGGATACATTTCTCTAGATGCAATTGAGGTGATATTTGATGCTGCTTGAACGGCTCTAGTAAAATGAGCAGCCTTAAAGCAGTCACTTGTTTGTCCAAGATGTTTGTAATCTTATAATTCAGAGGTTTTTGTTGTTCTCTTCACAAGCAAATAGGCCAAATAATATTCTGGGAGTGTTATCTAATTAATATTTAGTACATTTACTACCCTAATAGGTTCTCTGTGTTGCCCTGCGACAGACTGGCGACCTATCCAGATGTACCCCGCCTCTCGCCCATTGGCAGCTGGAGATAGACACCAGCACCCCTTGTGACCCCAACAAGGGACAAGCGTGACGGAAAATGGAAAAAAAGGATGGAATATGTTGTGTTTAACATATAGGATTAGAATCTAATTTCTATGAAATAGGAAATTTATGAGCTAAACAGAAGTGAGAACTGATTTTGCCCCCTAGAGTAACATGTATTTGGATGAAATTTCAGTGGTACCAAAATAGTTGAGGCTTTTATAACCCATAATGAATTTTTCCGCTTATACATGAACTTATTTTTACCTGTATGACTTATGCAACAGACAGAAATGATCTGCATCATTGTTTCTGTGGAAGAGGATCTTCAATGCAGTGATTTGTGGACACGTTTCATACTTTTCAGTTCATTTTATTGAACACACACACGCACATCTGGACACAGTCACACACAGACTTTTGTTAGTGTATCAAACATATAATACTGTGCATGCAGAACTTGCACACATGGTGTTGGCATGTTTGCCATGCTTGCAGCTCTGCATGATCTGGCAAATGCATTGATTTAGAAACAGGCAAAGGAATCGTGTTTGCATTGAGTATTGCTCCTTTTAGCCTAACTTGGTGAAGATTCTATCAACTATGTTCTATTATCTGACACACACTTCCCCTTCAGCTGGTCCTTGTTTATACTATTACTATTGTTGTTGTTTTACTCGGCGGGCATGACTTGATCCAGGTAGAGCTTGATCTGGTCAATGGCTCTGCTCAGGCTGTCTCCAACATGGGGGCGCAGATATTGTTCGTACCAACCGAGCAGTGATGAACGTGCCCTGTCCACGATTGGCGCTGCTTCTGTGCCCAGACCACTGCAGGAGAAAGAAAAAAAAAATATATATAAATATATATATATATATATATGAAGACATGCTTGTGATGTCTAACAGCAAAGTAGTTTTAGAATTGAGCCGATTGAGAACAAAACATCAGAGCCTTATTCAGAGTGTAAACTTTCAGAGACCACCGACCTGGCAACTTTGACGACCGCTTGCAGTTCAGGTTTGTCTTTCAGAGACTCGATCAACTCCCTGGCCATCTGGGCTTGGTCACTCTGGGAAACGGCACCATGCACCTTGCCATAAGCATTGAGCAGTCTCTTGTAGAAAGTCGCTTTCATGGCCTCATACTTGTCGACAAGTTCCTGGCTTGGCGCAGCATCTTGACTCAGGCTCACAGAGACTAAAAATTAAGCAATTTGACAGTTTGACAGTTTACTGCCTTTTAAATAATAAATAAATCTTTCACTAGAGAACCTTTCAAAGAAACACTTCCATCTTTCTGTGTAAAAATATTACCAAGTCAGAAAAAAAAAACGTAAGCGTGCAACTTCAATTTCTTATCAGCACTTTGAATCGTGTTGTTACTGAAAAGTGCTTTATACATAAACTTGCATTGCCTTATCTGTAGTTTTTTGGTCATTTAGCTTTGCTTTGCATCAACTGCATGCAGAATTATTCTTCAGATAGATTACACATATTGGCTTACCCTGAAGCGCGAAGACGAGCGCGAGGAGAAATTTTGTGTTCATCTCTGGAACGAGAGAGAGAGAGAGAAAGAAAAAATGCAAACTTAAAAAAGAGAAAAAAAAGATACAAATGCATTTTCTGCAAATGACTGATCGAAATATGCCCAAAAGAAGACCGGGTCTACTCCGTTTACAAGAGCCGAGTACCTACTGTGGTCGCTGGATGTACAGCTTCAAGAAGTGACAGTCTTCTCTGGTGGCGAGTTGTCTGTAAACTAGAGCTCACATCTGGACGAGATGATATAGGGGGGGACTGCAAACAAACGTCATCTGGTGACATTGCACACACACTAGCATCCGCTCATGCGCCCGCGCACACACAGACACACACTCAATAGCATGCCCGTCCACCTAAACAAAGTCCAGTGTACATGGCCCTACAGAGTGCATGTGGAAATATGGCTGAGTGGTTGTGCAATGTTTCTGAAATGTACGTTTATTGGCATTCAGACGATGAGCTGCAGCGGGAGCCCTCCTGATAATGGAGACATTGCGTGTTTAGAAGATGTCAGGGTGCTTCTCTGTGGAAAATAACAAAGAAAAATCTTTAAATTGGCCCATATGTCATTACCTGCAACGAAAGAAGATACTGCTGATTAGATCTGCTTTCTCTAGTCAGCATGTCTTAAACAGCACGGTGAACAGGGTCAGCTCGGTGAGACTGGAGTGAAGTGGTCAGTCATTCTTGGCCAGTCTGGGCAAACTGTGCTGTGCCCTGAGGCTTAACTTTCAAACCTGATAACATGAAACAACCAGCTGGGAAGATAACATGTTTCTGTTTATTTTTTAACCTCTTTAGTTTGTGCATTGTTTTGTGCATTGCTTCCAACATTTGTATAGTTTTGTTAGTAAGACTTAATTACTGTACCCAATGGGCGGTCATCCGTTAAACAGGTAAAGGTTGTTTTGTTTAGGGAGGGGGGATGGGTTTGTGGACAGGTTGTGTGCAGACACTAGCTGTGTCTCCATTCAGTTCTCGAGCGAATTTTAAAGAACTTTTAAAATATTGCGAAAAAGAAAAGGCGCATCAGGCGTATTTACTGGTTCGTGGAGAATTAACGATGTCATACGTTGACGTTGGATGTAATAAACAGGAAGTAGATGTTGCTAACTAGCACTGACAACAGATAAGTAATGGAGCAAAACCAGACCACAAAAACCCTCAAGTGACAGTGTCTGCAACTTCTGAACATGTCCCTTGCCCTAAACAGCTGAATCCAATGGCTAAACTGCCTCTGCAACATGCAGTCAAGCTCTGCAGAGCTCTCCCAATGAGCTCATATTGAAGCCAGTTGTTAAAGCAGAGACACATCTAATAGTTGCATGACACCAGTCCTCGAGGACTGGAGTTTGAGACCACTGTTTTAAACAATTAATCCCTGTCTATGCTGTGGAGCTGGAAATGTAAATGGTTGGAACTAATCTCTGTACAGACTTTTTACTTACTGAGCCTGGATTACCCATCTCTGCTGAGCTGAATTTAATTTAGAATTAGGAGAAAATACCTAAAATATATTCCTCACATTTCATTACAAAAAACAATTTTTAAATAATTTATCACTTTCCTTTCACACTTATATTTCACATTGCTTTGGCTGTCAAATGAAAGTATGTTGAAGTATTTGGTTGTGATGTGACAAAACCTGGAAAGGTTCAACGTACGTATATAAACAATTCTGCAATGTACTGAAGTTGTCTATGGGCATTTATGTTGAAGTCCATCTTTGTTGGTGGTCCTTTATAAGAACGCTTATGATCTTAAGCAGGACTGTCACGGGTAGGGTGCGAGGCCCTGTGCAAACTTGAAATGCGAGGCCTTGCTCTTTGATACGGATGCGTAAAGTTTGCATATAACCTAGATAGGTTAATAGAAAGAACATGGATGGATGAATGGGATGTGAAGCTTTAAAAAAGTTTATTAAAATTGTTCTAAGTTTATCAGGAAAACAAAAACAACGCTGCTGGCTTTTAAAGATCAAAACATTTTTTAAAGCTTATTAGAAACACGTTATTAAACTTTTGGGTAAAGTTAAATATTGTTTAAGGGCTTCTGGCCCTTGTGTGTCTGGAAGGTATTTTTGCCTTTGAGTAAAAATGAGTCCATAGTTCGGCAGATGGCTTTTTCAGCTGTGTTTTTCTTGTGCGACTCGCTTCTACGGTGTTGCTTTACATTGCGCTCTTCTCCATGTGAAACTGAAAAAAAAAAACATTGGGAAACTTCACACAAAGCTCTCAGAGCAATTATTTTAAACCTGCATTTATTTTAATTATTACATTTAAATACCATAATAAAAGTATATTTTGTAGCCAAAGTTATTAAGAGCCACTGTGGAAGGTCCAAAGAGCCACAGGTTGCAGACCCATGGCATATACAGATGCGCTATGGGCATCAGCTCAGCCACCGCATCTCTAAAAGGGTTGATAGATTTATCCAGCGATCTCTCTAATGACCTATTGAATTCCTCTTTTTTCTTCTTTTCTTGTTCCGAGAACGAGATTTGTACTTGCAAAACTGGTCGGGTTCTCTTGCAGCTGACAAGTTGGCTTCCCCGCCTCTTCTTTCCTCGGGGATGCGTAATGACAAAGAAATCATTGATATATCAACAGCAGCAACAATAAAAAAAAAACAGTAAATTTGTCAGATTTTCCTCAACAGAAACAGACGCAATTATATGTAACAAATGCATTTATAAAAAAATAAATAAATTGCAGGTGCAAGGCAGTTGCACAGTTCGCACAGCCTGGGCAACGGCTCTGATCTTACGATAAAATCCCACTTAACCATCCGAAGTATCCCTTTAATGAATTAGTACTTTATGGATTCTTCTTAATTTGAAATTGAATGTAATCAGTTGTAAAGTAATTGTAAAAGTAAGGCTAAATGTCTGAACAGTTTCTCATTTTATAACTTTTTATAAAATTTCTTCTGATTTATAGTTAGCCCCTTCTTGCCCTCTCCCACCATAGATTCCACTCAAGAGGTAAAGTTGTTTTAGGTAAGTTTTATTTCATTTGCGCTCATTATTCACAGTTAGCAAGGCTCAGAGGAAAACAGCAGAAATGGAGACCAAAGAGAGTTAAACATAAAAGCTGATAATAAAGCAATTCATTTCTCATTTCTTTCTCATTTTTACTGCTTAGTGGGCATGTAGTTGTCAACGGCTGTCTGAACCTTCTCCCACAGTGAACTTCTCATGTTAGAAGCCCAGTCAACGTAGCTTCCAGCCACTGGTTGGATGTGGTCTTCATAAAAAGCACCAGCGAAGCCAGCAACTGTCTCTCCAATGGACGTGATTTTAGCCTTGGCTTGCCTGAACACAGATCAAAACATACATTTTCCATGCAAACAGAACTATACCGAGACGGGTCATTTGATATTTTGTCAAAGTTTAGATGGCAAAAAAATAAAAAATAGCTTTGTGAAAAGGTATAAGCATCTCACGTGTTTCTTCTGCTTTTTCTTTTTTGTCACAATATGATAGAAAAATTAAGAGCAAACAAAAATGACAAGAGTAAAAACAAAACAATAAATAAATAAATAAATAAAGAGACAAGAAACAATTTCTAACCAACCCACTCCTGTGAAATTCCCCAAAGGAGATTTGAAAATTGATGAGAAACAAAGTCTCTAAACAATTTTTGGTCTGTAAATGATTGCAAAACCATCTACAAGAGTGTGAAACTCAACCAAAACACAATAAGGGCCATTGTTTACGAAGGGAGAGAGAAGAAGGAACATTGGTGAACCTTCCCAGGAGCGGTCATTTCACCAAAATTACTCCAAAAGCGTAGAAAGAATATCCAGCTCAGTTAACATTGGTTGATGATGAAGGATAATACTATTTAAAACGCCTGCAGGTCCACTTTTAAATGCTAAAATAGCAAAAAACAAAATGAAGGCTTTGAAAGGGTCTAGTCAAAGTTCCGAATAAATCTGATTAGCTGATGTAGCTTGACCTTAAACAGGCTTCTCATTCTTTAAAACTATTCACTGTAGATGAACTAAATACTTTCTACTGTGACAAAAAAAGAGTCATGCTAGCTATTAGAAATGCTTGTTGGCCGTTCTTATGACCAAGGATAGCAGAGCAGGGGCAGTTACTTTTTCACAATGGGGCCATGTTGATTTTTTTTTTGTTAAATTAATTCATGATTTTAGATATATTTTTTTATTTACTTAGATTATTCTCATCTGATATCAAAATTGGATTATTGATCTGAAACATTTGGGTGTGACAAAAAAGCAAAAGCAGAATAAACTAAGTCTGTAACTCTTTTCAAGCCACAGTTACTTGAAGTCTATCACTCAAAAAGAGGATTAAAGTACTTTCATGAGTGAAGTGCTTTTCAAGTTCCATCCAGAATGTAAAATAAGCAAGAACATAAATAATTCACCCAGCTCTGTCTGCTAGCCTCTGCAGAATTCCTCTCGAGTCTGGCTGCTCTGGGGTGGCCGTCTGTGCCAAAGCTGGTCTCCATGCTGCAGGTAAACCAAAACAAGCTGACGCATTTCACTAAATCAGTTTGAACTAATACCAGAGTCATAAAATTAAAACACTGATAATGAGAATTTCGAGTAGTTAATTTCATAAATTGTACCTTGCAGGAGAAACGTGAGAATGAAGATTATCTGAAGTCTCGTTTGCTGAAAGAGAGGAGAAGCACATCCAGCGGTCAGTTTGACTTCTGCTAAAGTTCTCTGAACATTACGATAAGGTCTGTTCTCTGACTAGTTCAACAATAAAATATTTTTACCCGTCTCGTGTTTTTTTTTTTATATTAGAAACACAAATACCAAAAAAAAAGCTGTTCTTACCATTTTTTCCCCCGTCTCTCACCAACCGATATTAAACGAGTTAAATGTTATCAGGCTACTGTGTTTGCATTAGCGTTGTGCAAGACTGCGAACACTGGTTTTTTAGTGATGATCATTGATCCTGCTCCTGTTTTCTTTTTTTTACCCTGCTTCAATAATTTATTGCAGAATCACAGAGTGACAGCAAAGCAACACGTCTGAGCCTGTTGCACGGAGTGTATTTTTTTCCCCCATTCTTTCTCCGACAGTTTGTTTCCTCATAAACACAAAGAATGAGAATACTTGATTAGAAATGCACAGACATTCCAAGTGACTGACAGTTCTGAGGATTTAAAAAGACTTAAATGATTTAAAAGTAATACTGCTTTTGGAAAATTCTCGTTTAATCTGTAAAGTATCACATATTTTGTTAAATATGATTAGGTAAATTAGACTGCAGATTCTGGTGGCAGTAATAAATTAGGAAATGCTATGTTTTTTGCCAAACTACTAGTTCTGTGCTGCTTCCCTCTTCTTGAGGTCTAGGCTAGCTGTCGATGTGCCCTTTGGCTTAGATATTTCACCCCATTTGGTGAATGCTGAAATGTGTACAAACCAGGCAAAGTCTCCAAAGAAGAGATACGTGTTTCAGTTAAGACGGGTACAAAAAGATCGTCCAAAGGCCAGAGTACATCTCATATTGATTTGATTTTGTAGGTTCAGGGGGTTTTTCACCCCACTTGTTTTAAACGGAAACAACTCTGTCTGACTTTTTTTTTTTTTTTTTTTTTTTTTGCTGACCATGTAGAATACTTAAAACCCTGATATCTCAGCTGTCTAACACAATACCGAATTTGTATTAAATCTTATGATGCACCCTGCAGAAAGTAATGTAAATTATTTTAGTCCTGTTGAATAAAAGTTCCTTAAAAGTGCTAGTTCAACCCTTTTCGTATTTCAAAGATAGTCATTTAGCATTTTCGTTCAGGTGGGGCTCCATCCTTAGGTCCAGCATTCCTTCAGATAAGTTAAGCATTGAATCATTGAAAGCTTTCTTTACCAAGATGACCAAAAGAATTTTAAGGAAATCTCAACTGTGGAAGTCGTGTGATGTGACAATCATCTGCGGCCTTTGAGTACAAGCGGCTGACCTCTGTCACTCTGTCCTCTTCAGTGAAAAAGATTTCATTGAACCTGGATAACTGGTGAATTATTAACTCATCATAAACAGTGACTTTATACTGGGGGGTTATGAAATGCCCAAAAGCTACCATGTTGGCGTTTGCCCTTTGGTCCTTGCAATTAGAAACAACCTGTTAGACATGTTTTATATTAGGGGTGTTTGATGTGACAGCATGATGGTCAGCCTTTGTTCTAAGCCACTGGTTCTCAGTCCGGGCCTACAGGACCTACTTTCCTGCACGTTTTAGATGTGCCTCTGGTCCAGCACAACATATTCAAATGATTGAATTACCTCCTTAGCATGCCATTAAGTGCTGAAGGAACCTGTTATTTACTGATTCCTTTAATTCGGGTGTGTGGCAGCAGCAAAACACCTAAAACAAGCTGGAAAGTGGGCCCTGAGAACAAAGACTGGTCTAATAGCTGTTCGTTCAGAGTAGTTATTGGGAGGTGGATAAGAGCAATCCTAGAAGAAAACTTGTTAGTGCCTGCAAAATACTTGAGTCTGGAGCACAGAATCACTTTATCAGAAGAGCAAAGATGGCCCCAATCATCATGGCATTACTCCATCAAAATGGTACCACTGCCATGTTTTATGAGTTGTAGTCAGGGTGTTAGTTTTCTGCCATTAATAACATTTTGCATGAGGTCAATTAAGTAATTCTTCCTTCCATGCGTTTGCTGTTTCCCCTAATGACTGATGGCAAACTCCAAATGGACTTCAGAACTTAAAGTTGCATAGCTACGTTATTTGACTTGTTCTATACGTCAGTAATTCACTCTGGTTGCATACAAAGTTTTTATGAAAGATTATCAAGTCCTGCTGGCGTATTAGTTGTTAATTTGTTGTTTTATGCTTTGTTTTTGCTCAAATTATTAGTAAATAAAGCCTTTTGTGTTTATTTACGTACATACTGCGCATGCGCAACAGGAGTTAGAACAAGGACGTCGCTAATGGCTATTAGCATCTCCCAACGAAACAATGAAGAATGTTCCAAGATCCAGTGGGGGAAAAAAGCGCAAAAAATGTGATTTGAAGAGGGAAAAGACTGGAATGTGGCTGGGAATACAATATGACCGTTGTTGTTCACCGAAGTGAACGCTAAACCTGCCAAGGCTTAGATGTGACCGCAGAGTTGACTGACGTAAGTAAATATTCTGATATGAGGCTGTTAAAGTTCTAAAGTTGGTTTTCGATCACGCCGAGCTACGTCTTTATTGGGAGGCATTGGAGAGGGTTAGCCTCGGTCCGGCATTTTTTAAAATAGATTTATAAATTATGGAAACCGGCATTATGATAGTTCTCCGATTCTGTCGCTAGATGTCACCATGTCTGTTTATATTTGTTAACAGTGCCCGAGAGCAAATTATTTTTCGTCAAAAACATTATCAAGATGGAGGTTCGGTGTATACAACCTTATCAAGTCATGATTAAACGGTTTTTGGTCTTTTTTTATAAGCATATTATGTGGCTATTTACCTTTAATATGGTTTTCTTTCAAAAGTTCTGACAGTGTGGTTTTCTGCTATCTTAAACAAAATCTTCTGAAAAAAAATGCTGGTCTCAGGAATAAATCAGTGGTCTGTGGTTGCCCAGCTTAAAACAGACACCAATTTATGATTAATTGCACCAGAGCCAAACACAACCTATGACAAATATTCAGTCGTTTCAGAAATTTTCTCGGAAAGTCGTGCAGTGTGTTGTGACATAGATCATATTTTTATTTCCTTTTGCCGATTGATGAGTGTTTCCATGGTCGGCTTCTTTTCCTCATGCTAGCCTCCTTTTTGTTTCCCTTATTGTTGGACTATAGTTAATGTCAGATCTGTCTGAAGTGATTCTGCTGCAGCAACAAGTAGCGCAGTCTGGCATCTTGAATTGTGCATTGTGACGGGCCTCACTGTGACGTTGACCTTGGACAGTGTGACGTGTTCAAAGTCTGTACAATTTCTGAAATGAAATATGTTATACTTACACTCTTAAGAGATTTTTACACCTGAGCTGTAGATTTCTGCAGCTCCTCCACAGTTATGAAATGCCTCTATGTTTATCTGATTATTGCTCTTTGTGTCTCAACTAACTGGAACAGCCATGTCTTGGATGTTTGGAGCTGTGGAATACGCTCTCAATCTTCAGATAATGAAATTAAAACTTAGGATCTTGTTTTAGGACCTAAAGCGTCTTTAAACCTCTGCACAACTTTCTCCCTGATCTCTCTGCTATGTTCTTTGGTCTTCATGAAGCTGTTTGTTCATTAAGGTTATCTAACAAACATCTGAGGTCTTAACAGAGCAGCCAGATTCATAGTGAGATGAAAAGGCACACACACACTTGGACTCTCTTAACAATTTAGGGTATGTCTAAATGCAAGTGGCTGCACTGGATTTTATGTAAAGGTATCAAAGTAGAGAACAGTGAATAAATATATGCAGACCTAGTATTCAGTTTTCATTTGCACTAAATTTTAAACAGTATTGGCCACTCTGAACTGCCTTGTGTTGATCTATAACACTAGACAATAATTAAATAACTAGACAAAGTTATTTATTTGTAGTTGACAAAATTAAAAACTATACAATTCAGTCGGTCGAGGCAGATGACCGTTCACACTGAGCCTGGTTCTGGTTCTGCTGGAGGTTTTCCTCCCTGTTAAAGGGGAGCTTTCCTCTCCACCATCGCTTCATGCATCCTCAGTATGAGGGATTGCTGCCACTGTGGCTTTGCACTCCATTCAGGAGGAGTAAATGCTGCTTGTCAAGACGTGATGCAATCTGTTGGGTTTCCTTAGCTAGGAAACCTTTTGACCAATCTGTCTGATTTGATTGATTTTGACTTTGTAAAGAACCTTGAGATGACATGAATCGTGAACTGGCGCTATATAAATACAACAAATTTATTCTGCGACAAAGGCCAATGGATAAATTTCAATTGGAATATAGCTTATTTAAAACCAGTTTGATTCCCAACTATAACATTATTATCAATAATGCATTTAGCCTGTTTACATTTCACTGCAGCAATCAGGAAGCCATAATTCTCCTGATTCTGGTATAATTTGTCTTCCAACATCATCACTTTTGTTATCAGTTGTCTAGGTGGCTTAATGTCTTCTGTATATTTGAAATAATTCTTGGAAAACTCTATCAAACATACTCTTTGAGGACCTTGATGTTTGTGAGGAAGTTCTTATTTTATTGGTAAAGAAATATATTGACAGTAAAACATAATATTTTATTCTGTGTTTTATTGCACCTATGCACAGTTTTTCACAAAAAGATTACAGGCAACAAAGTTGACAGAAGAGGTTAGCTTTGGCCATTTTGTTGAGCAACGTGACTTCAGCCTTCAGATGGTGTTGAAGCGGGTCAGCTGCCAGCGTGGGCGTTGGGGTCCGGGGGTCAGGTCGTTGACCGGACCACCAGTTTACTGGGAGATTTCATCTATCTTGGTCTTGAGCCTCTCAATCTGTTCAGTGAACCAGTTCCTGTGAGGGTCAGAAATGTCATCTTGAGTTATTCATTTAAAAAAAAATAACTTAAACACTTGTTTTTTAATGTATGGTATATTGTCCTGCCTGGTGTTCGCTGCAAACTCGCTGTTGCTAATGGTGTCAAAGTGGGTCTTGGCCTTTTCAGCCACATTCTTGCCAAACTCTGTGATCTGATCCCCAAAGTTGGAGAACTTGTCTGTGATTGAGTCATCCTGAGCCTCTGTGGGTCAGTGAAACAACAAGGACAATGAGAATCTTAATACAAGATAATAAGAGAAAGAAAAACTGTAAGATTTTTATGTAGAAAAGCACAAGGATGAACCTGTGTATGCGACAAAAGCCAGCAACAGAACAGCAGCTGCAAGATACAGTCTCATCTTGGCTTTTTGTGCCTGAGGAGAAAGAGAAGAGAATTATACATTTTTATGAATTTGCATCCAATTGAAAGCACAGATGTTCTTTAAAGATCAACTCCTCAAACTGAAAGTAAGAAAATAATTTTTTCTCTGCCTTTTTTCTTCTGCCTAAGAGACCTAAAAGCCCGCAAGCACTTTATTTTATCCAAAGTGAAAGATCATTCATCAAAGACTAAACTTTCCAAAAAGCAGCAACTATTTTTAATTCTCTGCATATGTTTATGTTCTGTACCACAGCGACACCGCAAAATCACTTGTGTGTAAGATACTTTGTCATTAAATTGAATTCTGATTCTTCATTATATTTCAATGCTGCTTTACCTTTGTTTATTCACAAAGTTACAGAAAATCTTCTTTTTAAGTGATAAAAAGTAAAACATACCTCTTTTCCGTCTCTTAGGAGAAAAAAAAATAGTGTGCCTTGGATCGTCAATGTGTCCCTGCTTTTTATAAGCCTTCCCCGTTTCAGGAGTGTTATGCAAAACAGCGCATTTAGGTCAACATGCGAAGGCGACGGCCTTGAGGAATCCCTGCCCATTTCATTGATCTGGACTCATCTAATTGCATTAAACAGCTGAGTGATGAAACAGTGCCTGATGTAAATAAAATGTTGCACAACTGGCATGAGGCTGATAAAGAGATCATCGGCCACAGTCTTTTTGGGTCCGATTCACAGATAAATTGCAAAATAATAATTGGTGATTAAAGAGAAGAATAGAGGGAAGGGGGATCAAATCTCATCTGAACATTCAGCAAAAAAAAAAAAAAAAGTGGTGTGAAGAGATAAGCAGGGAGGTGATGCAGAAGAACAGAGTTTACTGCTGATAGAGTTACAGACACGAGCCATCTGTAAGCTACTTTGGACCTGAATAGTTGCTCAAGAGTTAACTCTGTGTCAAAAAGCTCCACATTTGGATGACGTGACAAGATTTTGTTGGACTTTACTGGTTTTAGTGCTACAGAACTAGATGTTGGCACTGCTTATGCACTTTCAAATTGCCAATTTAAAAATACTGTAGTTATTCCAATGTTTATTCTTTTGTTACATAAAGAGTTGTTAAGTAGACTCTGTGCCTAATTTAAAACATACTTTTGTATTGTTCACACTTGCAGATTACAAAAGACTAATAGGTACGTATAAACTCAAAGGTCCAGTAAAA
Organism: Fundulus heteroclitus; assembly: GCF_011125445.2. Classification (NCBI taxonomy): domain Eukaryota; kingdom Metazoa; phylum Chordata; class Actinopteri; order Cyprinodontiformes; family Fundulidae; genus Fundulus; species Fundulus heteroclitus. The sequence goes on from NC_046363.1 coordinate 36,039,087, forward strand.
GTGTTTTGTTACTTTCTAAAGCTACCTTTGGATTTGTCCTTTTCATAAAACATCCTTCATAACCACAGCGTAATTTCTGGAAATGACTCGGTCCATACAAGAAAATAACCTAAAATGTTGCAGTAGCCAAGCCAGGACAGTGCCACTGAACTACACCAACAAGTTAGAAGAATGAGTGGATTAAAGCTTACTTTTGCCACATTTGACAGGCTTGGAGTCAAGTGTTACCCTTGTTTTTTGCAAATATCCTTTTTAAATAGCAGCATATAGTATCTACATAAAAATAAACAACAGAATTGTTCATGTACAAAAAATATGAAATGATAATGGTATAACAACTAAATAAAATGACTATCAAGCATTTGGATGTTAATTTGTCTCTGTAATTCATGAAAATCCATAACTATAACAGCGGATACGCTGTAGTTTAAGTACATATGTACAAACTTTGTTTTACAGTTACAAATTAGCAAAGTTGGAAAGGTCTAAATTGCAATGCAATGCTACAAAATCTGTGTACAACTTGGTGAAGTGGCAAGGTGACCCAGAACCCTTTTTGTTGCTTTAGTAGTTTTCCATTTACCCTTCCAATTAGAAATTCCATTGCCCCATTTACCGTCTGGTTAGTGCAGACCTTCCTTTTTTAAAAAGGGAATCGATAAAGACGGAACAGACGGAACAACTTGACCTAATTCTCCAGTCAGCTTGTGACTGAAAAGTCGCGCACAGTTGACGCAGTGCAGAAACCAGCAATTAAAGCTGTTTTTTTTATCATACTTGACAAATCAAACAGCCAGTCTCGATTCAAAATATCCTGATTCACGCGACAATGGTAGATTCCCTGCTGATCGCTTGCATCCAGGCGGTTCTATTATTATGATGAAAAACCCGCAACTTAAAAACTAGCATTACAAATAGGGTCCTGAAGTAGTACATTTCCATGTCTTTTGTTATTAAGTGTAAAATTAGGTTCTAATATGGGGCACGGCATTACATGTGTATGAGCCCCTCTTAAATAATTGTAGGAGGCACTAGGTGTGAACGTGGGTGTCTGCTGTGCTCCTAATTTGCAATAACGAGCTTAAGAAAGGCCTGTTTTTGTGTTTTACCCAGGCCCCCGTGGAGACCAGTGTTGTGTGCCAGCACTGAAAAACTGAAGTGAAGAAAGAGGTGGCAAAAATACCATTGGGGTGTTTCAGGAGAGGTTACTAGCAGTCGCTGACTAGCTACCACCTGCTTATTATCTGTTGTTTTTTTTCCCTGGGTTGTCGCTGTTCCTGGGCAGTTCTCAAAGTGCAGACACCCTATAGGAACAGACGGAGCAGAAGTGCTGAACAAGCAGCCCAATTGTGGATTTCCTGTTTTTGTACCATTCGTGAGTAATCTTCAAAACAACTGGCAGCTTACTGTAGGAGTTTTCACTCGCCTGCCAGAAAATAAGCACAGCTTCCCTAAAGACAGTGATTTCATGAGTGATAAACAGCTGCTCATAGAGTTAGTCATTCTTTCACTTTGCACAAAGTGCCTTTTTACACAGAAAGAAACCGTAAACATGTTTTCATGATCTTGTGAAATGTTTTTGAGAGAAACAAAACTTTTGCTCCATATAAGACATCATTTTTTTCAACGTTATTTCAGGAACTTGCAGTCTTAGTCTTAATATAGGGCAAATAAAAACAACTTCAGCCTTTTTTTTTCTTTTACATGTTGAACTGAAATTATTCACAACAGTACCTTGCAAATGTATCCATGCCTCTTGAAGATTTTTTTTTTTTTTTACATTTTGTCAATATCCAAAAAATATCCCCAGAAGGGATTTTATCTGACAGACAAACACAAAGGGGTATATTATTGTAGCCTCGTGAGACCATCCTGATCTCGCGAGCTTTCAAGGTTTCACTCGCAGATCAGTCTGGCTACTCTACGTTAAAGAAAATTTGGAGCCGTTCACCAAACGAACGTCCAATCAGCGTTGGCTTTGAGGCGGGTTGAGGTGTGACGCAACGAGAAGATTGACAGTTCAGTCTAAAGAACATGGCGGTTTCAGCCGATGAAACAAGCGTTAGCGTGGCTATCGAGCAAGTTTTATCGGAATTACAGAGTATTTCTCTGCTGAGCTAACGAGCCTTTACCTGCAGCAGCAAGAGTAGCTTGGCTTGTGGTTGTGTTTTCGTCGTCGCTCGTAACAGAGCGACGACGAATCTGATTGGGTCATTTGGCCCGTCTATCACCAACATAGGCCAATCAGCTAACCAGTATTTTCGCCCCTTCCCAAAATTACTTCAACGGAAGGTTTCCAGATGGATATGCGGAGCAAATCTATCTGGCGGAGTCAGGTAAATATTATTGTGATGCAGAAAAAAAGTGATAAATGGTTTGTTGAACTTTTGAAACAAATATAAGAAATGTGGAATATATTTTTATTGTTTGCTGAACCACTTTTCATTGCAAATGCAGCTGCAAGTCTTCTGGTGTACTTCTTTACTAACTGTGCATATTTAGAGACTGAGCACATTCGTGTTGCCTGGAGTGTCTAAAGCGCCTTTTTCTCGATTACAGATCCTCCATTTAATTTAGTTTAGGCCCATTCCTTCTTGAGGAAAAGCATCCCCAGGTAGTGCTACCCCCGTGTTTCAGGGGATAGTGTTTAGGGGGATAGTAGTAGTTTTCCTCCACATGTAAGATTTTGTATTCAGACCTAAAGGTTAAAGCGTAGTCCATTCTAACCAGAATACCTCTTTCCCCACATTTGCATTGGCTTTCTTTCAACAGTCAAGAGAGTGCACCAGGACTAATAATTATGCTGTCAGTATTTCCTAGAGTTACCATGGGTACTTCACCAACTTATGAATAAACAGCTCTGTGCATTATTGTTTTACAGCCTATCCAGATGTGTAGCGTGTGGACAGTAAATTCCCTGTGAACAGTGTCTCCCACCTGAGCAGCGGATCTTGGCAGCTCCTTCAGAACGACAATGGGCCATTGCTGCTCCTCTGATGAATGCTCTCTTTATCTGCTTAGTCAGTTTAGGTAGACACGTCTTAGGTGGTGCCAAATTCTCTCCATTTTTCCAGATAACAGATTGAACCAAATTCTGTGAGATGCTCAATGCCCCAGGAAAATGTATGTGTTATGACCTATCCGTGCTCCACAGCGTTATCTCTGATCTGTCTGCTTTGTTCCTTTGTCTCCGTGATGCTTTTTGTCCACTGATGTGCTTAAACAAACCTCTGAGGCATTCACAGAACAGCTGTATTTATACTGAGGTTAAACTACATACCCACACACTGTGTTTGGTATTTAAGCAACTTCCAAAGGCATTTTTTTTTATTTTAGTTACAGAGTAAAGGGGGTTAAACACATGCAAAATATGAAACATTTAAAAGAGTATGAATGCTTTTTCGAGGCCTTCTAAATGGCAACTTGGGCTATTTTGAAACATTTTAACTCATGTTTAATTTTCCTTTCATGAAGCTTAATTTTTGTGGCTTTTTTTTATGAGGCCTATATAGTTTATCCAACTCCCCAACAAAGAAAACACAGCTGCAACTTTGTGCAGCCCAGATCCGGACGGAGGGGGGGTCAGAGGACGGATGTTGGACAGTGAAGGGGGCGAAGGGTGTCCCCTACTGGCCTCCGCTCTGAACTTCAAAGACAAAACCCTGCTGAGTTTGACAGACATAAAGAGGTTATCAAACTCAGCGGGCGCAAATGCTTAGTTTGATGTTACATGCATGCGGCACAGCAGAAACCAGTAAAAAGGTTCGGAAAATATGCCAAGATTATTATTTTTTAATTTTTTTTGACATATCCTCTTATGTAACAGGCGATCGTGTTCAGGCACAGAAATGTAATTAAGAGGTGAAACAGCATGACGTGGAAAAACAGAGCTTGTCCCCAAAAATGGAATGAGAGCATTTATGAGACCAGCGGATTTGTTGATGTGAGTGGCACATCTGTTCAAGCCTGCATAGGAGAAGATAAAGGCGAAACGGGTACAATGTCACTGTAAATGGCACAGCTTGCTCCCAAATTACCCACTGGGCTCAAGAGAAAGGAATCTGGAAGAAAACCTGAACAAGTCTGAACTGGACTGGCAAAAAAAAGAACAGAAAATAATACAGGTGGGTGGACCCATGCAGGGATGGCACACAAGAAATGAAGAAACTACAAGGAGGAAAAGCCTTCATTTTGGGGGTTATAATCTTAGATTTTATCTCAAATTCTTTATTCTTCCCTCATGCAGTGGGGGCGTCGGACAACAGGTTGATTAAACAGGTTAACTCGGTCACTGCAAAGAATGTTTTGCACTCTGAAATGAAGCAAAAGGCTTTGCTCGATTGCAATGAGGTTACTGGATCATCCTAAAATGAGGAGCCATATTTACCAGCGGCTGCTGTTTTGTAATCTAGTAAATGGTACTTTTCTTATTCACATCGGTATATTTTTAATTGGTACCTCTCTGAAGTGAGAGTGTAACCGGAGCTACGTAATCTCAGAGTATGTCACGTTTGAGACGTTTATTGAGAAAAAAAAACAACAACAATCTGTGCAGCCGGAAAATATCTTCTGGATTCTTTATTCACTCAAACCTGGCGGTTACACTGACAGAGAGCAGCATTGTGGGCTTACACCATGGAGAAGAGCAGGCAAGCTGCCTGCCACGCATAAAGTCATTTCATTGTCCACTCTTTCATGACGTACAGCGTGAACTGACAGACAATACATAAACTTGGGCGGTTCGGTTCTGCCTGCGTGCAAAAAAAAAAATCAGCAGACACCTTTGCTGTGTGTGAATCCAACATTTATTCAGTGCATTTATTGAAATGAATGACAGTCGTGTTTGTTGCATTCAAACCCAGCAGCAAAATGTAAAAAAAAAACAGGGGAAAAAAAAACAACATTTTGAATGCAAAGCTGACAAAGATAAACAGCAGTAAAGTAGAAAAAAAAAAGCAAAGTAGTCGTCTTTTGTGGACTGTGAGATATACTGTTGGTGGCTAAGATACTTGCATTCAGTGTAAAGGGAGTGGACAAGAGAATAAAGAAGGGAGATCATCTACCTCTCCTCTAGTCAATCCCCTCTATCCTGAATATAAGAGCACAAAATGTACATCATCAGTAACTTTCATCTTCCTCCTTTTGCTTCCTTATCGAGGTTTTAAACAAAGCATTCCTCCTTCTAACACCGCCGATCATCTACAACCTTAAGAACCACTTTTCTTTATGCGACGGCAGTCTCCTTGACCTTCTGCATAACGTTCTCGAGGTGCTCGCGCACCTGGGTGGCGTACGGGGAGAGCAGGTCCGTCAGCTCCTCCAGCTTGCTGTCCACGGAGGCGCTGAGCTCCTTCATGCCGCTCTCCATCTGGGTCCTGATGGTCTCAGCCTGGCTCTCCATCATGGTGGAGATGTCCTTCAGCTTCTGGGCGGCGGCGTCGCTGGCCTGCTGGACGTAGGGCTCAACGTTCTCCCTCATGGCCTCCACGTTCTGGTTGGTGCGGGACTGGATCTCCCCCATGTAGGTGGCCACGGTCCTTAGGGTGACAACAAAGAGGAGGGGCACATTTAAATGTCATGTAGATAAGATAAAAAAAAAAAAAAAAACTTGAGAGACAGATAGCCTAAACCCAGCTTACTCTCTGATCTCTTCAGTGTCTTTGTTCAGGCGCTTGCTCAGCTTGGTGTTGTAGGCGGTGATGCGGCCGCGGACGTCGTCTGTGTTCTGCTCAACCATGCTTTTGAGCTCATTCAGGTACCCGGTGCTGCGCTCCATGGCGTCGGTCATGTCCTTCTGCAGCTTGTTACCCAGAAGCTGCAGGTCCTCAGCGATCTGGCCATTTGGGGTGGAAGTGTAGGGGGCCAGCTTGCTCTGGATCTCATCTCTGTACGTCGCCAGCTCGCTCATGGTGTCGGCGATCAGCGTTCTAGAGGAATCAGACCAAACATCAAAAACACTGCGGTCCCAAAAGATAGGAAAAGAACGTGCGACGCGAAGCCATCGAGAACCACACTCACTCCAACTCCCTGCTGAGCTGGGGGATCTTGAGGTTATCCAGGACTCCGTCGGCCTGTTGGTTCAGGTCTGTGATGTACTGCACGAATCGTCCCACGCTGTTCTCCAGGCGGGCGGTGGAGGTGTCCACCTGGGGCACAGCACGGCCATTGCATCCTATGGTTGACATGAGCACAGGGCATTAATAATCAGAAGACACAAAACAGCGCATCATGTTTTTTTTTTGTTTTTTTTTTAGGAGGCGAAGCAGAACAAAACCTACCAGTGATGACTGCCAGGGCGAGGATCAGAGCTACAGCCTTCATGGTTGCTGAACGGAGGGATACACCTGGAAAATAAACAAGATAAACTCAGAAACAGCAAACAGCAAAACAAAACAAAACAAAAAAAAGTAAATAAAAGAAATTGCAGCTGAAATCAACTGTGTCAGAAAATCAGAGCAAGACCAACATGTTGGGCTCGGATTTTTGTTTTTCACGTCTCTGTTGCATCACTCACCTGAGAGGTTGAGCTTCGTCCGTGCTCCCAGCATTGTGGCTGGGGCTTTTTATAGTCGCAGGACGCCGCTGCCGCTGCGCGTGGTACGGGTGGGGTGAGGGGAGGGGGCTGATGGGGCTTTTGGCGTGTGTGGATGCTCGCGCTTTCGCTCGCGCGCGTTTCACGGTGGCGTGATGGTGATTTGTCTGCACACATCCCCGTGTCTTTGCACGCAACGTGCCGCCAACCAACGCTGCGTCCGAAGTTCTCCGCGGTTTTGCGCGGCTGCTCAGAGGCGCTGTGGCACGAAACTAACGAGGTGAAAGTTAAGACCTGCAGCGGGGGGAATTACATTCCCCCGCAATAGACCTTTCTGTGTCGTTTTTTTTTTTTGTCACAAACTTGACAAGTCAGTCATTCATGAGATCCAGAGCTACTGTCTATTAATACAGTATGTTTACTGCTGAGGAGGGCATTAAATGGCTGGCTTCTGCCATATTTTCCCCGCTGTTTAAATATATTTTATTTTTATTTTTGTTCTTCTCAACATTTAGCATTTTAATGCCCATAAGTTATCATCAACAAGTTAAACAACTTTATTAATTCAACCCAAAAAGTGAAACGTGTCCACTTTATGCTCACATTTTGATGGTCGTGGTTTAAAGCGAATGAAAACCATCTTTTTCTGAAAAAGAGAAATTTACGTTTTACAAGTAAAAATAAATTTCAATGCAAAAATGTAATGGCCAACACAATTATGTGAAAAGCTGACTCAACAGTTTTCCAGCAGAAAACTCATTGACGCCTTCGCTAAAGATGCAGGCAGTTTTCATAGAGCTTTTATTTCATCTTATTAATGGAAAGTTAAAGTAAAAAGTGTAGCCGAATAAGGTACACAAGCAACATATCTGGCTTTGCTTCACAATCCTTCTTGAAAAAAAAAAAAAAAAACATGAACCAAAGCCCCTTCAGGAGTTTTTCCACAAGACATGGACTGCAGCCAGAGTCGGTGTGGCTAAAGTCACAAAACAAAGACTCACCAGTACATGGGCTAAAACTAAGCAAAAACAGGACTTCCCACACACCGATCATCTCCATGATGTGCAGTACACATTGATATCTTTGTCTTAAAGAAGTTTTTATATGTGCCTTATATATTGTCATTTTCTGAGATCCTGAACATTTGATCTTACACTTGTAAGTTTAAAAAGAGGTTTGCACCATCACTGTTCCCAGTTCTGAAAAAAAGCAAAGTGAAAGAAGTTAAATACATCATCCAGAGTTTATTTTCTCCAACTGCTACTTTTTTTCATTTTTGTATTTTTTGTCTTTACATTAATCTTTTACTCAACAACTTTCTCTGCTGTTCTTTGTTCTTTATTTCAGGTTTATGCTACTAAGCTTGCCCCCCCCCCCCCCCCCCATTGTTCTCACTTCAGTTCACAACAGAAAAAGATTATCTGGCACCAGGATGTAAGGCAGCCTTTCACATCCACATTTCAATTCAAATGATCCATCAGCATTTGCATCAATCACCATTGCATGGCTATGCAACTGCCTTAAACACAAATAGTCCCCTTTTTTACACCGATCTCATCTTTCAAACTGTTGATGTGCCGTTCTCAAACAAACAGAATGACCGCATGACATGATGGGCACGCTTAGGCTTGTGGGACGGCAATCCACTGTACAAAAGAAGGATTAAAAGGGATGAATCAGGGAAGATTAAGTATGGATACCAACCAAAAGAGATACATTACGCAAAGAATAAAATTAATCGACTATACGTCAAAGGGTGTAGCAGGAAAGAAGTTTGCAAGGTTTTTAATGTTGATCTAAAAGAAATAATGAGAGGTTTGTGGCTGAAAGAATGTACTTATCACAACTTGCCGAGCACTAAATATTTGTGTTGCTGTACAAATGTGTCACGGACTGTGGTGCTACTTTGATTATAGTCCTATTAGACATGCCTACTCTTTCAGTCAGACATGCCTGTAATTTCACAGCTCCATATAGAGCCGGAAAACACTGTTGTTGCTTCACCTGCAAAACACAAGTGGAACAAAAAGACACAAGATCAATAAACAAGAATTAGATATTAAGTGCAAAGCTGAAGTGATCTGTTAAATGATTTGAAAGAGAAACATAATTGAGCTGTGATGCTTTCCAGTCATAAGTTTATTTTTTTTATTATTTTTTTTACTTTGATTAAATGTCAAAACAGTAAATTGTTTTAGTGCGACCTGCTGCTGGCGTTTATTTGGCCTGTTTACTGTCTCTCTGGCCATGTGGAAACACGTTTACCCTTTAGAACTTGACCGCTTTGTCGTTAACTCTGAGTTTCTGTTCAGTGTTGTTTTCACAGACTCCGAGTTTACACAGGAACAAAGTTTAAAAGTGGTTGGCTTGTTCGGGTAATTAGGCCAAGACTGTGATAACATCATCATGTTACAACTTAATGACATCACTTCAACTATGTAGTGATTGTTTAACTGTAATAAATTGTCTGACTGTATTCTAATGAGGAGACTTTACTTTATTTGAAACGTGGGAGCTAGGAGACAGAGCTAAAGCCCTTTGATCCCAATGTTCCAACACAATAGTGATTAACGAGTGCTACAGTGGGAGCTGTGGAATACAAACAACTATGTAAACCCGTCTATTGTTGTTTGGGGACTCAAAGAAAAATCCTATTTGTAGCCCCAAGAACATGTAAAATGATGTGTGAACCTCTGTTCAATTAAAGATGAGTTTAATCCATGTGAACTGACACTTTTCCCTTAAAACGTATTTTTTCAGAATCTTTCATTTCACGCTGTCCATCAGTTTTATGAGGCTCCACTGTAGGGTCCAAAATCAGGCTGTTTCCATTCCATCTTCTAAAGCTAACAGGGTCCTCCTCCTTCACCTTCAGTGATTTAAGAAATACATATCAGCCTACCTCAAAAGCAGTGTCAAGAATGCAATTAAAACAGGGAAATCAAAGCAAAACACCAATATTCTCAGAATTTTTTTTTTATAGTGGTTATGGTCCAACAACAAAACAGAGCCACTCCAAACTCTATAGATACAGTATGTGTAACTAGAACATATTCTCAAAAAAACTACACTGTCTGTTTCTTACTTGAAATCTTGTGCCATTGATTTATTTTGTATGAGGTAACAAATAAGTTGTAAAACATTTTAAAGTTACTGGTTAAAATCTGTATGAAAATGACTTCTGAAAGAACATTACTAAAGATGACTGAAAGCGGAAGCCCACACTTGATTGCATTCTGTTAATTATTATCAATACTGAGGTTAGCTGGTTGTAAAAATGTATTTGATTGTAAACACTGAAAAAAAGACACTTTTCAACCACAAAACATTTTTTGTTCTTTAATTTGCCCAAGATGTTCTTTTGTCAGCATTTCCACTTCGAACTCTAAACAAAGTCCCTACGACATCCTATGCTCAGCGATAATTTCTCCTACTGACTTTGAGGGACATCGTTCTTGGTGGCTGAGTGTGTAGAAGAGACTTTTTTTTTTTTTAAATCAAAATGATTTCCAGAAATAAAACTAAAACTGATGATTCTACCACAAGTCACACAAAAGGTCCACAGAAAAGTGTAACTGTGATTATTTCAAAAGAAATTCCTGCACATGGCTATGCCAATGTCTAGTTTTACTTCCTACCTTTATCCCAGGGTGAGGTGTCTACACTTGATTGTTTTTATTTATGTATTCATTTGTTTTAAGGCCCTGTTCAGCACTTTGGTCCTCCTTGGCTGAATTTTGTAAAATTCTTTATAGATAAAGTGTTATGGTAGTCTGAGAAAACAGCAACATGTCTATGCCAATGATCGATGGAGAAGGGCACCAGCCAGCTCGACACCCTGCAAGGATTGGCTGGTATGCACAATGGATACATAGATAATATGGCGTGATCTCAGAGTGATTACACTGTAAAAATGAACTAGAATACCTTCAAAGTCAGGGGATATTTGTAAAATTCACATACGTTACATAATTAAAGTCCAAGGTGTTTTCAAAAGGAGGACCCACAGGGCCTAAAGGCACTCTCCCTCCACCAAACCAGGTCCAAATGTTGCTGGTAAACAGAAAAAGTGGCATCTCACACAGGCCTTTGTCTGAGGTAAAATTATACAATGGTTTTACTCTGATAAATGCTGCAGACATACTGGGAGAGTAATAATAGCCCCACAAAAGAACCGAGGCTTCTGAAAAAAAAGACTTTTGAGTGTGGACAAAAGAAACCAGAGCAGCAATTTGGTGACTATATTGTGTAAAAAGAATGTGATACCTCCAGCACACAACACACAAGTAAGTCAAAGTTTACATGGGGTGATCATTTAGGATGGAATGCTCCACTTCTTTTTGGGGCTTTCAGGAAAAAAGGACTGTGACATACAGGGAACTGAAAGAGACAGAAGATATGTGAGGTAATACAGTAAGAATCTGTGAGAGTCAACAAATCTGTGGTTTCTTCTCCTTCCCCACAAAAACACCATGTTTCTGATGTCAGGGGTTAGCATGCAGGGCAATGAACAAAAGTAACCGCAATAATCTGGTTTTTGCTTGATAGGATCTCACAACCTGACCAGATGGCAACTGTTTGGATGTATCACTAAGGTTTTTTACAGGTAAATAAAAGCTATGAGAAGTGCATACTTACTTTAATTCAGATTGCCATATTTGATTCCAACACAGGGAGTGGCACAAAATGTTAAAGCATTCCTTAAGCTTACCTTGTTTCATCTTGCAAAAATGCCCTCAAATAACATCTTACCATCTGATTCTGAGTCAGATGTATCAGCTGATGGGAGCAGAATGAGAACAGAAAAGAACTGCTGAGTTTGTAATTGTTGTGAACAAACTTAACCCCTGCAGTTATATGTAATCAACAGAACTAACTTGGAAAAACACCACACAATGTGTGAATAATTACATTTATTTGGACAAAACAACTTTAAATTAGTGCTAAGGAAATTCATGCTTTAATCTTTTATGTCTTTTGGCATTTTAAAGGAACTATAAGTAATACTGACACCTTGTGGCTCAAACCGGTACAACAGCTTGCCAAGTACAACAATTTAATATACCGTTTTTAAACGGTGTGTTGCTGTTGTGAGTTTTTACTTACACAGGACAGGTATATAATGTTGTAAACATTCTTTAGCCAAAGTGGAAGTGCGCCATGATAAGTGGCTGTCCGAATAGTGAAGTCAGTAAAGAAGGAGATAGCAAAAGTAGCCTGTATGCTCCCTCCCATGGCTAGTTTTGCTGAGGAACCCATCGACCTCCCTTACTAGCGCTAAGAACCGTTAAGGTATCCTAAAGTTCTCTGCGTGATATGACGTATCAGCACAGTACTCCCAACGAAAATGTCACGAGAGAAGAGAGCGTGCACTTTGTAGTTCATTTTGGGAAGGCTGTAGGCCCGGATTTGACTCGCATCATCCATGTGTGTTTCTGTTGCGTAATGACGTGGGAGTCCGAATTCTGAACAGCAGTCCGATCCTTTTCTACACACGATAGAGTTCTTACTGTTGACCCTATGAAAGGTCGAGGAACAGAAGCTGGGAGCAGGAGGTAGAAACTATCGTTAAGGGTATTCAGATGGAGTCGAGGTTTGAAAGGAGAAAAACGTGACTCAGACATTGTTGATGGAGGAGACCGATTGTTTATAGGGAATGTTACTCCCATCTCGGGTGACAAATTAAAATTATTTTGGTTGATTTCACAGTAAATATCTTACGTATAGCTCCTTTAACATACATGTGTATTTTTCTGAAATATACGGCGATAAAAAGTCAGAGTAATTAGCAATTTCTGTGTCTGCTAATCAACATAGAAGCATTAAAAATAACGGAAACATAGTCTGTTTTCACTCATTAATTTCTTTAGTTGGTTTTGCTACAGAATTCAGTATTCAGACATTTTCAATCTTTTTTCACATTTTAGAATAAACTAGAATTCAATTCAATTCAAAAATACTTCATTAGTCCCAAAGGCAAATTAAATGCTGGTGCAACTCATATTTCAATAGAATGGAAATATCCCTTATTGTCCCATAGTAGGGAAATGTCGGAGTGCCAGCAGCATTCTGGTTGAATTTTGCATTACAATGTTGACCCTATAAAACAAAATAAAGGGGACAACCTAATATTGTCTAATAAAGCTTTTACTGACAGTTGAATTTGAAAAACAGAAAAATCCTACCCAGCATACAATTTAACTTTTATGAGCAATTATTTGGTCAGAGTTTAAATGATGATTAACATAGCAAGCACTAGCATGCACTACCTATTTCATTCTGCAGAAGGGATTCAACAGCGTCTGATCAGGCTGTTGTGCTGTCCAACCTGGCATCGCGTAAAGTAAAATCTGATTTCTCCTATAGCTACTATTCTAATCCACCAAAATGGTTTTTATTTTGGACCCAACGTTTGCATAAAATCATCCAACTTCTGCCAGTATATTGGATCTCGGTACAAGAAAGCTATATAAAAAAAAAAAAAAAAAAAAAAAAAAAACACAAACTGGAAGTGATATTAACCAACTTGTCTGTATTATTCAATTGATTTGACTTTGTAAAGTACCTTGATGTGACGTGTTGTGAATTGCCTTTATATAAAAAAGTTCAATCGAACGGAATTGAAGATAATCTAGAGCTTTTTTCATGTGCTTGTTTGTGTGCATGGTGTTCAGGTTCCTGAGACAGCTGGGGGCAAAACAGAGGAATGTTGTTTGCCACTGGGTAAGTCAGCGTGGGAGTAATCTTGCTGAAAGTTTAGAGGCACGAAAAGAGAAGTGATTTAGAACAAAAAAACAAGGAAGGATCAGGATATGTTTGCAAACACCCCGACTTGCAGATAAAAACGAATTTGAACATGCCCTCCTCAGTACACAACAGAATCGTACGAGGGTGTGGAGATGTGAGGTGGGGGGGAGCTTTAGTAAGTAGGACATAAAAAAGCTGTGTTACAAAAAAAATAAAAATGCATTTAGGATATAATGTAATAGAAAAAAACCTTTATTGTCTCATAGGGGGACATTCAGGTGTGACAGTTCCAAAAACAATCGTGTTTATGTATTTAATCTAAAAAAGAAGAAGTTTTGCACATGGATTTGTGTTAATAAATAGCATGGGGAATTATTATTTTATGATTTTGACAGTTCCCTTTGGTGTTAACAAAGCAAGTTTTTACTTGAGATGCAAGATATCCATCACATACTGTACTTTAAACCTAACAGTTCAGAGTTTAATTTGATCCTGAAACCCAATAAGCCTGCAAAGTGCAGGAGTTGTTGATCATACTCTGGATAGCTCCTTAACTCTAGTCATAAAACCAGGACTACAATTGAATGGTTTAGATGAAAGTCTATTAATGTGTTAAACTGTCTCAGGCAAAGGTCGAAAATATGAATTCAAGTAAGAAACATTTAAATTAAAATGTTATCTAACCTATCTGACTGACCTTTAGTTGTTTTGAAAAAACACTTGGTAAACATTTGTTTATGAGCAAAGCTGGTAAAGACATAACCTGAAAGATTTTATTCACAGTGAGTTGTTCTACAGATTATTGTCTCAAGTGGCAGAATTCAGACACACACCACAACTTTCCATCTTTTTTTTGTAAACAAAATTTAAGAACCATCCCTTTACTTCCTAATTATATGCTACTACATGTTGAAGAAAATATCTAACGGGTAAGAACACTTGCAAGAGATTGTACATTTTATTTGATCTACTCGACTTCATTTGAATGCTAAAATAATTTTGACTAGACTCAAAAGCATCTATGTTCTCCTAAAATTTCTTATAGTGTTCTTTAGATTTTAACTTCATGGGACTGCACAACTCAATAAGAATTAAATATAAAGGTCTTGTTCACCTTTCATTTCACTTGAGAGGCTCCAATCGTTAGCAGCTGATCTTGAAATACTGACTGTAATAATAATGTTAATGATTGTTATGAATTTTTAGGCTGCACAGTGGCGCAGTGGGTAGCACTGTTGCCTTGCAGCAAGAAGGTCCTGGGTTCGAGTACACCCCTGGGTCTTTCTGCATGGAGTTTGTATGTTCTCCCTGTGCATGCGTGGGTTCTCTCCGGGTACTCCGGCTTCCTCCCACAGACCAAAAACATGACTGTTAGGTTAATTGGCTTCTCCAAATTGTCCTTAGGTGTGAGTGTGTGCGTGAATGGTTGTTTGTCCTGTTTGTCTCTGTGTTGCCCTGCGACAGACTGGCGACCTGTCCAGGGTGTACCCCGCCTCTCGCCCAGTGAACGCTGGAGATAGGCACCAGCACCCCCCGCGACCTCATGAGGGATAAAGCGGTTCGGAAAATGGATGGATGTTATGAATTTTACAAAAAGTCCAGTCTTTCATTGTTCATAAAGCTGAAAGAGGCAACAATTGCCATCATTTGCAATATTTTATCTTTATACTTATGTGTGAGTCAAGTGAATCAATGAGTGTAATTCGTATAGTTTAATTTTGTTAATTTAACATTTTTTGCATGTATTCCTTCTCTCCTGTACAAAAGGGGAAATATTAAAAAGAACCTTTAAACTTCAACCCATTTCAGTAAAGAAATACACAAGGTTCTGCAGGTTATTTTGCTTTTGTTTTTATTTTCATAAATTAGGGAGCAGATACAGTGTGGTCACAGACAACAGACGCATTTGTTATGTATCAACTTTTTTGAAGATGGAAATATATGAAATAACAACTACAGATGGACTTAATTAAAGTTGTTGTACTGCCATGTTTCTGGCACCATGGAGAGAAGAAATAGGTTTTATTTGATGCCGTTTCTTGGTGTTCAGAGTCAGGTGGAGTTTGACTTAGTTGGCTTTGATGTAGGATTCATAGAGCGAGGTGAGACGAGCCTGGAGGTCCTGGGCATAGGGGTCCAGCCTCTCCCTCAGGTTTTCCACGTATGGGGCGGCCATTTCCTTTACCTGCTGGGCTCTCTGTGTCAGCTCACCCTGGACTCTTTCAGTCAGGGGAGTGACTTTCTGCTTGAACTCTTCCAGGCGCTGGTCCACCTGCTGCCTCAGGTCGTCAGTGTAGGGCCCCAGCTGGGTCTGCAGCTCCTGCACGCTCTGCTCCAGCTGAGCCTTCAGTTCCTCGCTTTTCTGGATGACAGTGGTCCTCAGGGTCTCAGTGTCCAAGTTGTCGGCGTAGGGGGCCAGCTCCTGCTTCAGCTGCTCCACTCTCTGCTGGATCTGGGCCTTCAGGTTCTCGGTGTAGGGCTCCAGCTTCTCCCGGGCGTTGTTCAGGTCAGTGTTCAAGCGCTCTCTCAGAACCTCAGCCTCTGTGGTGACTTTGTTGATCAGGTCCTGGGCTCCGGGGGGGAGCTGTTCCTGCAGGGTGGCTGCATACTGGCTGGCTGCTTCAGCACTCTCTGTGAGACGGGCACTGAACGAGGTGATAGGAGAGGAGAAGCAAGGCAGCGAGTTTAGAGTCTAGTCCCCGCATACTACTGAAAAAAATAAAATCCATGCCAGATGGGATATTGCATGTACCTGATATCCTGGCCAAACTGGGTCTTTCGGATCATCTGAAGGGTGTCATCAGCTGTCTGGGTAGCTTTGCCAACGTAGTCCCAGAAAGCATCAGTCATTACTTCTAGCTGGGGCTTGGGAGCATCAGCATAGAAGAGGTTGGCATTGCAGCCTGTTGGACAGAGCAAAGATTGAGCCTATAGCAGTTGTTTAAAGGATGCTTGGAAGCTTGCAAACGCGCAAAGTAAATATTCAGTCAGTAACACGACTTTAAGCTTCAAGACGATTTGTGCCCAGCTTACTCACCGGTGAAAACGGCAAGGACGAGCACAGCGAGGACCTTCATGGCTCTTTGAATCTACAACAAGCAACAGAAGAAGAGTCAAAACATGGATCATCAAAGCATTTTCCTTTAGTAAGCTGAGAGGAAGAGAGTTCTCTCCATTTCCTTTTCTTACCTGAGTTTACACGAGCGTCTGTAAATCTACTCAGTTGTGCTTGTGCTGAACTGGTGAGGCTCCGCAGCTTATATAGCGAAGTCAGACAGTAATGATCCCAAAGTCCAAGATGTAGTGCTTTGCTGTCACCTTGCCTCACCCTCCTTTCCCTGCTGACATTTTGGGCCAGATAATCTTTGCAACAAGCATGTATAAGTCCCGCCTGCTACCACAATACAATCTGATTACAGGCTGGTTTTAAACATCCGTTACCACTTTAAAGAGAAATATTCAATATAAAACCCCTGTAGCACTGTTATTTCATCACCTAAAATGTGTTTGTGTTTCTTGACTGTAGCAGTGACGCTAAATCCATAGTGTTAACCCTGATTGATCTGATCCTCATATGAAAATATTCAACTCTTAAATAAAGACAGAATATATCACTTTATTATCATTTAATTCCAACTTTAAGTAGATATGCAATATGTTTCCTCTATCTAATCATCAAGCACGCACCTTTTAAGGTAATAAATAGTTGTTGTTTCTGTGTCATGGCAATGTTCAGGAGTCGTACATATCTGTCTGGCCAAAGGTTAGTACATTCAGGCACCGTCAGCCTCTGAGGGACAAAGTAGCCTCTGCTTCAGTTAGATGTGACGTAGGTCAGTTCTCACGAACACATTTTAGAGTTTTCCTTGATTTATGACCATTTCACTCCTAAATATTAAGGATTATTATTCATATACAGTATTAAAAGTTGCAAAAGAACACACCTCTTTGAACTTTTTAACATGCTGTCATGTTGCAACAAGAGATTTCAGTGCATTTCATATTTTATTTGGATCATATGCAATAGACAAACATAAACGCGCACATGATTTTGAAGTTTAAGGTAAAAGGTACATTTTGAAAAATAAGCCTCTTAATCAACCCTTTAACCTGGATGCCAATAAATTGGCCTCTGCAAATAAAGTGAAAAAAACAAAACCTTGGTATTATTTTTGATCAGGGCATGTTATTTAAATCCCATATTAAACAGGTTTCTGTGGTTTCCTTTTTTGTTTACCTTTTTTCCTATTGCAAGGATTAGAAATATTCTGTCCAGGAGTGGCGCTGAAAAACTAGTCCATGCATTTGTTAGTTCAAGGCTGGACTATTGTAATTCTTTACTATCAGGAAGTCCACAAAATGCAGTTCAAAGCCTTCAGCTGATCCAAAATGCTGCAGCAAGAGTTCTGATGAAAATTAAAAAGAGAGATCATATATCCCCTATTTTAGCTTCCCTTTGTTGGCTCCCTGGTAAATCAAGAAAATAATTCAAAATTCTAACATATAAAGTCCTTAATAATCAAGCTCCATCGTATGTCAGAGCTCTGATTACCCCGTATGTTCCTAACAGAGCACTTCGCTCTCAGACTGCAGGTCTGCTGGTGGTTCCTAGAGTCTCTAAAAGTAGAATGGGAGGCAGATCCTTTAGCTATCAGGCTCCTCTCCTGTGGAACCAACTCCCAGATTTGGTCCGTGAGGCAGACACCCTGTCTACTTTTAAGACTAGGCTTAAAACTTTCCTCTTCAACAAAGCGTCTAGTGAGAGTGGCTTAGGTTACCCTGAGGTATCTCTGTAGTTACACAACTATAGGCTTAGGCTGCTGGAGGACATCAGGGTTTATGTTTCTCACTCTGCTGAGTTCTCCTGCTGTTCTGTCTTTTTTCTTTTCATTGTAGATACATCCAGCCTGGCGTTCTGTTAGCTGTGACTGGAGGTTTCTTCCCGTTAAAGGGGAGTTTTCCTCTCCACTGTCACTAAACGCATGCACAGTATGAGGGATTGCTGCTGAGTCAGTGACAATGGAGATGACAGTCCACTGTGGCTCTACACTCTTTCAGAAGGAGTGAATGCTGCTTGGGGGGTTCGTGGCCGAGTGGTTAGAGCAGTGCGGTTGCACTCAGAGAAGGATGCAAGTACCAGGTTCAATCCCCAGTGCTAGCACGATGGGTCCCTGAGCAAGACCCTTAACCCCTGATTGCTCCCCAGGCGCCGCACAGTGGCAGCCCACTGCTCCCCAAGGGGATGGGTTAAGATACAGAAGTGAATTTCTCCATTGTGAGATCAATAAAGTTCAATTATTTATTTATTTAAGACTTGATGCAATCTGCTGGGTTTTCTTAGATAGGAAACTTTTTGACCAATCTGTCTGTTTGGTCAAAAAGTTTCCTATCTAAGGATTTAATTTGACTTTGTTAAGTGCCTTGAGATGACGTGTTGTGAATTTGCACAATATAAATAAAATTCAATTGAAAATGGAATACAGCTGATGATAGTGTGTAGGAAGGTTCTTCTTTAGTGATCTGTCTTAAAACAGCTCTGAAGAAGCCTCTGACTAAAGACACTCTGCTGATGTGTAACAATCTCACAAAGAGGATGCTCGGGATTGTCCATTAAATTCTTCATTTTCTGAAGATTGCTTCTTTGTACAATCATCTATCATCTTTTGTGCAGGTGAATACAAACATATTTATACTCCCCCACCACACTCCCTTCTTCTCCCAAGATGGAAATTGTTTTTGACTGAATCCCAGAAACAGTATCTAGACCTCTTAACAATCCCCACAGCACTGTTCAAGCCGTCATTCAAAAACGGAAAGAGAACGGCACAGCTGCAAATCTACCAAGACATGGTCATCCGCCTGAACTGACAGGGTGGAAACACAGACCACTAATTGTAAAAAACGGACAAGGGACCAAGGGTAACTCTGGAGGAGGTACATGGATTTAAAGCACAGGTGTAGATATCAACTATAAGTTGTGCACTCCACAAATCTTACCCCCCCTCCCTCCCTCCACCTCATTGGAAGTATTCAAGAGGAGAGCCTTTGTTGAGCTAAAAGCCAAACGAAGTCTTAGAAGTCCAGTTTGTAGTTTGCCACAAACTATGTGGCAAACTACACAACTAACATGTTGAAAAATGCGCCTTCTAATGGCCTCACACTAATTTATTAATGTCAATAAGTCAAACTCATAAAACCATTCCAAATAGAAATGTCTCACATTTGTTTAAAATCAAATCATGTTTAGAAAATCAACAAAAAACACTATTCAAGTGAACCCATCTTGACTCTGCTCAATTTGTGTTGCTTGACCTGAACCAAAGTCCACTAGTCGAAGTGTACAGGGTTATCTTGAGTTATCTAGAGACTGGTAGTGCTGGACTACGTTGACACATTTAAAGCTGCACACTTTTAAAGCTTTCTGCAAAGGGCGCAGAGAGGAACTGAGTCCAATGAAAACCAGAGCGGATTTTCTTTTGTAGATTTTCCAGTATTCAGCTACTCTGTAAAAAAAATATCTTAAAAAAACAAACAAACAACAAACAAAAAAAGAAAAACAGCAGATATAGAAAAAAGGAGCGGTTGTGACAGCATGGCAGGGACTCCTGGACTTTGTGCTCTTGACTACAACAGTCATCTGACTTCAGTATATATACGCGGAAGCAACGCTGAGACGCAGTCACTTAAACGGTAAACCCTGAAAGATACACAAGCCCCAAAGCAGGTGAGACAAGCACTAAACTACAGGCTACATATCTAGTTCAAAATCTAAATTGCTGATGATGTTAGTTGCACTTAATAGTCACTTATTAGATATCAATGTCTTTCAGCAGGTTGCAGCCATGAAGACGTTTGTTTTGCTAGTCGCTGCAGTGCTCTCTGGTAAGTTGCTGATATTTGAATGCAGATTCAAATGATTTGAAATAATAAAACAAACAGGGACCGAAAATAACCCTCACTGAAATCTTTATCCTAAAGGCTGCAATGCCAACCTCTTCTATGCTGACGCTACAAAGCCACAGCTAGAAGTGTTGACGGATGCTTTCTGGGACTACATTGCCAAGGCCACACAGACAGCTGATGATACTCTGGAGATGATTAGGAAATCGCCGATTGGACAGGAAATTAAGTAAGTTGCATGACCCTTGATCAGGCCCAGGGGAGGGGAAGCGGGCGAGTGGCGTTGGGGTGCTCGTATTTGGAGACATGTTTCACAATCTTAGACGTTCTGACAGTCACTCTTATTTTGGTTGTTTAGTGCCCGCTTGACAGAGAGTGCTGACTTCGCAAGCAAGTATGCTGTGACCCTGCAGGAGCAGCTTTCCCCCACAGCCCAGGACCTGATGAACAAGATCACCACCGAGGCCGACATGCTTAAAGGTGTGCTGACCCAGGAGCTCAGCTCTGTCAGAGAAAAACTGGAGCCCTACACAGAGAACATGAAAGCCCAGATCCAACAGAGGGTTGAGCAGCTCAAGCAGGAGCTGGCCCCCTACGCCGACTCGCTGGACTCCGAGGCGTTGAGGTCCACCTTGATCCAAAAGAGCGAGGAGCTGAAGGCCAGCCTGGAGCAGAGCGTGAGAGACCTGCAGGCTCAACTAGGGCCCTACACAGATGACCTGAAGCAGAAGGTTGACCGGCACCTGGAGGAGTTCCAGAAGAGCGTAGCACCCATGACCGAGAAGGTCCAGGTAGAGCTGAGCCAGAGAGCCAGTCTGGTGAAGCAAATTGTGGCTCCCTATGCTGAGGACCTGAAGGAGAAACTGGACCCCTATGCCCAAGACCTCCAGTCCCAGCTCATGTCTCTCTACCAGTCATTCGTTGAGGCCAACTAAGTCATCTTCAGTCTCTGCAGACATAATAAAAAAAAAAATCCTGAAAATTGAGTTCCACCACCATACAGAGGATGAACTGTACAAGAGATCTGTCTGGATATCCATAACTTATTTTTATTGCTTAGTACAACAACAATGAGCAAAACTCTGCACTTGTCCACATGTATTTATATGCTGTTTTTACCGTGTGTTGTGAAATGAAACTGTGAGCGTTTTTGTAATTTCTCTAAGTTATCTAAAATAAAAAAACATATATAAAAATTTATGAAATCTGTCTTTTTTATGGTGTACCTGTGATTACAGTGAGAAGACAATTGGCCTCCCAGATATAACACAGCTTTGATTAGCTACCTCTGAGACACGTGCAGTGTTTTTCCCAAGACGCACCACGTATTTTGACTTTATACCCCCTTGCCTCGACATGTCTTGGCTTGTGTCACAGTTTCGCCTTCTAGTTTCTCAACAGGCACCCTGTTGTTCTTGCCGACGCTTGCCATGAAAGCGTCAGTTTGTTATCAAAATAAAAATCTAACTCAAAGAGACATACATGCCAGACCAGCACAGCTATTGGAGAAATGGAGACAATCGTATATGTTTTCATGTAAAGTCTGTTGGTAATACAGGCACTTACCTTTCATATCACATGTATCACATCTATGTATTTAATGCTGTTGTGAAAAATCAACAATATTCACTCATAAAATGCAGACATTGAGCAATCGCCCTTTTTGTAGTGCACCTTTTACCTCCCTAATGATGGTGTCAGTGTTCAACGTGGAGGGTTAGAGTCCAGTAGTGACAGTGCAAATATGCACGCACACACGTTTGTTCTCCGACAGCATCAAAATACATATTACACAATGCTTTTGACAGCAATAATAAGATTTATGCCATTCAACAGTATTGACACAAAATCAAGTTATTAAAAAAATTATGAATTTCAGGAGGACTGCGTGAACATTTGAACCAAAAACATTAGTTTGTTTGAGGTAGAGATGAAGTTTGTTCTTTTGTTCTGTCTTTAAACTGTGCAATTATCCGAAAATGTTTGCTTCAGGGAAATTCTAACATACAAGTCACACTGAAACTCTGTGAGGCTGTGGAATGGCCAGTCTTATCTACCATTTTCATGTTCCAGCGTGTTTTATTACCGATTAGAGCTGTTCATGCTGGCTTATCAGTCAATGTGAAGCATTAAGAGCTTGCTCCAAACAGCCACGGCAAAGGCAGCCGTCAACCCACTGACAAAAAAAACCCAAAAAAAAACAGCTCCACGAAACCAGAAACCCGACTGTGCAGCCTAGTGGTAAAACATGTTGCTATTTTACATTTATGAAATAAAAATTACAACTTACAAGATGTTACACAAACAAAGGAGAACTAAAGCACGCACCAATAGGGAATTTGTGAGAATAATTAAAAAAAAGACTTTATTTAATACACTTCTCAAAACAATTAAAGGAAGGAATTGAATTGAAGTCAGTTAAAGGTCTGGATGTTGAATGTTGACCTGATCGGTTTAGTAGTAGAGGGGGTTGTTGATCAGTTTCAGCTGTTCTGGTGTTAATGAAATTAACAATAGGTGGCAACTCCTGATATTTTTCTAACATTTTCAGCTTTTCAGCAGTTTTGCATTTGTCCACCATCAGTGTCACCACTGGTAGCATGAAGCCATGCCTGAACCTTAGAGGTTACACAGGGAGTCCAACTCCACAGCAATATGTGCCATTGCTAGAAAGTTTGCTGTGTCTCCCAGCACAGTCTCAAGAGCATGGAAGAGATTCCAGGAGGCAGGAATTTACTCCAGGAGACCCTGACAGGGCCTTTGCAGGCTCTTAATGCGTCATCAGGACCGGGATCTGCTCCTTTGCGCAAGGACTGCAAAAGCTCTACAAAGTGACCTCGAGCCCTCCACTGGCGGGAATGTCTCTGACCAAGCCATTATAAACAGACTTCAAAAGGGTGGCCTGAGGGCCCGACATTCTCTAGTAGGCCCTGTGCTCATTGCCTTGCACCCTGGAGCTTATCTGTCCTTGTCCAGAAGACATCTGAATTGGCAAGTCCAGCACTGGTTCACTGAGTTCTAGTCACAGACGTGACAAAGTCTGGAGAAGCTGCAGTGAATCAAGAATCAATAATGTTTTATTGTCACCGTAAGTTACCTTGGTGAATTTATTTTTGTTTTGAGACAGACATCGGCTCAGGATGCATACAAACAATATATACAGGTACACAAAACAGACATGGTATCCCCCCCCCCCCCACAACAGGCACACACCTTTTAAAATATATAAAGAGATTAAAGGCTCCCACATACTTGGGCATACTGTGCGCATACTGTGAGCTGCATGGACTCCGCGCTGACTCTCCGCGGACGTTTTACCTTCATAGTCGAGCGTACTATTGACTACATTTCTTGTGGCAAATTCCTACAATTCCCAGACTTTCTGCCACTGGGACGAAACGGATGTTAAAATGTGTGATTAGCTAGCTGAGCACCTCGAGCCGTTTCTTTTCCAGCAGGCTCCCACCGCACACC
Source organism: Fundulus heteroclitus (assembly GCF_011125445.2). Lineage (NCBI taxonomy): Eukaryota > Metazoa > Chordata > Actinopteri > Cyprinodontiformes > Fundulidae > Fundulus > Fundulus heteroclitus. The sequence goes on from NC_046363.1 coordinate 36,062,740, forward strand.
TATCAGTGAGAACACAGAGGGACTGTGATCGTTGCGACCGCCTGCTTGGAGCAGCTCAGAGCGTCAAGCTCGGTGTCACATATAAAAGAGATTGATGTAAAGACTTCTTGTCGCCGACCAGTTTATAGTGTGACACCGCGTACATGTACGCAGTCATAAAAATTGAGCTCTGCATGTACCTGTATGCGCGGAGTCTGCTTTGAGTACGCCTTGAGTACACGTCGGGTACATGCGAACCTTGGCAGAGTGAAGTACGCCTGAGTATGTGGGAGCCTTAAGTCAGTCAGCTGGCTGCGCTGCCCAAACATATTTCCTGAGAAGCCCAAGCATGCAAAACAATCTTTAGGGTCTGCGAAGGCTACAGTACATTCAGGTCTTGATGCTCAATTCCGATTTTTTGCTGAAATCTGATTTTTTTAGGTTGCCGTTCATACTACTCTTAAATGCGGCCATCATCAGACTTCTGTCTGAAAGGTTCAAGACCGCACAGTGACCCGCATGCACAGATAACAGAAGGAGACGTCACAGAGAAGTGCACTGTTTGAGGAAGTAATGCTGAATGTAATTGTTTCTAGAAGTGTTCAATAAAATTTTGTTAAAAAAGCCTCCAAAAAAGAAAAAAAGAAAAACGTGGATACCGGCCGGCATCTCCTTGTCATTATTAGAAAGCTGTTGAGCAATGGGAGCCGACAATATTAAGACCACATCATAGCAGGAAGAAGTAATATAAGAAGAAAGCAGCACAGCTAGTAACAACGGCCTTTTATGGAACGCTGACTGCTACCACTGTCTGTGGATGTGTAGTGAGAGACAGGAGAGTGACGTGAAAGACGGATGAAATACCACATGACCGTTCAGACTGTGGACATTTATATATCTGGCATGTATCCACATTTGTACCACATATGGAAGTGGCACAAATTGGATTTTTGGGGGCGGTGGAAAGATCGGAATCGGGCCGTTCACACTGTTGGAAAAAAGACAGATGTGGGTCCCATATGGGAAAAAAGATCGGATTTGGATCGCATTTCCCTGCAATGTGAATGTAGTCTAAGACCCGTACCAAGTTCCCAAAATCAGTCCTTTTTGAAGGATATGAATTACTGTGATGTTGCATGAATTAATAACTCAACATATATTTTATGGTACATTCAGGCCTGCAGTAAATTCTTTGCAATAAACTTAAAGCTTCATATACAGAACTGTGCAATGAAAAATTCCTGATAAGTTAGTGTGTATATATGTATTCATAGTAGTGTTGTTAGGCCTGGAAATGGGTCAATGAGTGTCAAAAGCATTTGGTTTTAAAGCTTCTTTCTTGATTTTATTGTTATTAATTTTATTTATTTTTGCATTTTCCTAATGGCAAAAATATCCACTTCCTAAAATCTGATGGAAAATGCTAAAGTAACAAAGCAGAAATGTCTTTCACTGAAGACATTTTGACATCTATCCAGGAATTTTAGTCAGTTCTGGGGGCTGCCACTTGAGCAACCTGTAGTTGGAGTGCGGCTGTTTTTAAGCACCTATAGGCGCATCATCCCAGGTAATTCAAAGTGAGATGCTAAACAACGACCCATCCGTCACACTCCTGGATTGTTAGTCTGTCTTTTGGCAGAGTTTTCTTGGCAACCTGAATCACGATAAGACTGCTCATGTAATTTCTTTGGAATGAGTTTCTAAGTAGGAGAAGAAGATGCAAACATAATCCCCTCCCCCCTCTCTATTCAGTGTTGACTTTTCTTGTCTGAAAAAGATGGCTTCTCTCACCCTTCTTTCAAATCATTCGTCCTTTCGGTCCAAAATTTGAACATCATGGCAATCAAAGTGTATCCTTTGCTTTTAAGGTGGAAGTGGATTAATGTATGTAGACCCGAGCTGCTGGTGCTCCTACGCTGCACCATAAATGTAAAGTAAACTAAAGTTTTATTTTCTCTGCTTTAATAAAATAACCATTGAGTACTTACATCTTATTGTTTCACCGTTTGTTAAACTCCTGAGCCAGAACTGCAGAACATTCCTTGTTCAGAAGAAAGTGTTACACTGCCACCTAGTGGTGAAATAGTAACAGAGCAGCAGTCTTTTCTTAGTTTAATCTGAATTGGCAGTTTAACATAGTTAGTTACACAGTCATGTTTGAATTTCCGAAGACGTCATCCCATTGATATTTATAGGGTGTAGTTTTTTTAAAACATTTATTTATTTTAATACTATCCATGTTATTTGTAGAACTCTGCAAACATATTTTTAAAAAAGTATTTATCATATAATGCAATGCTCCCCTATAATGAGAGACAACTCACCAAACTGAACAGTTTTAACTAGGAAAATGTACTAAACAACAGTTCAAATAGAATTTAAACACTTATGCTTAGAGTCCAATACTTAATAGGGCCATTGCTTATTTTCCATGTTGCTTTATATCTAACGCTTGTTTTTGTTTTGCTTCGCCATCGTTCGATAGTGCTACGAGAGTTATGACAGCATTAATAGGGAATAATAATGTTCATTAAATGGTGTTTGTGTAATGTAGGTGAGCTCATCACACTAATCTAAACACGACCAGGACGCCCTCCGAAATGCGTCCTTTTCGATCGTCGTCCACTACAGCATCTAGCTTCCCAACTCACCGGTTTGAGTCGAATTATTTCCTGGAGAAATTAGAAATCAGATCAATAAAATCAAGTGTCCCAAGGGTTATTGTTTTTTACAGCGCAAATCATTCTTTAAAATGTAATTTCCTCAAATAACGTTTTATTTAACACAGGTTTGCATTGTGAATGGGTTCATCACATGTACCAAATGTTGTTCTAAATTAGTAAAGCTAATCTAACCTTATTCCCCATAATTTGAGATTAACTTTGGTTCTCTAACTTAGACCTGCAGTTAACCAGGATTCACTGAATCATTCTGATGATGGTTCTCAACTATTGTATTTGTCCTTTTGTTTCTTTTGTGTGTACATAGTTCATTAGCTTCTTTTTATCTTAATTTTACTCAGTAGTTTTGTAAGTAAGTAAGTGTTATTTCTGCAGCACCTTTCACAGGATAAGAACCACAAAGTTCTTCACAACTTCACAACAAAAACAAACATAAAACAACACAAAATAAAAATATAAGATAAAAACGATAAAACAGAATAAAAGCATAAAACTTGTTAAAAACTAGTTAAAAGCCAACCAGAACTGCTTCTTAAAAGAATAAACATAATCAAGACAGCGTAAAGACAAAGGCAACGCATTTTTCAGTCTGGGGGCCACAGCTTTAAAAGACAGATCACCTCTGGTCCTGAAATTAGGTCGTGGAACCATTGACAGCCTTTGGCTGGAGGATCTCAAACTACAAGAAGGGGGATATGGTTGTAAAAGCTTTATATTATAAGCTGGAGCTTGGCCACTCACGGTTCTAAAGGTAAAGACTAAAATTTTAAAATGAACTCTAAAATCTACCGGTAGCCAATGTAAAGAGATTAAAACTGAGTTAATGTTTTGTCTTTTTCTTGTGTTGCTTAAGTCTTCCAGCAGAGTTCTGGAATAACTAAGATCTTCCTTATTCAAACATATAAAAAGGCTGTTACAATAGTCAAGATGAGAAATAAAAGCATGAATAATCATCTCTAATTCAGCATTTGAAAGGCTGTGCAGAGTTATTCAAGCAGGACAGAGACAGAAGATAGGTCCAAGGTCCATTCTTGGGTCGTACACAGCAGGCTGGGCAGAGCAGAAAGGCTTGGTTGAAATGCAAGGCATGAGGTCAGTGTCCAGAGATCTGAAGTCAAGAGACATATTTGACAGGGGCTGACAAGCAGGAGCAAAACAGGAATGAGACAGGTCAATAACAGGAGGTAAATACAAGGAATGCTGCATGGTCTAGTCAGACAAAGGCTTTCAAGAATCTGGCGGTTACACACCGGGAGAGCCAAGAATATATAGTGCTCCTCCCAGGTGTGACAGCTTGGTAATTAGAGCTGCTGCAGGTGTAACCACTCAGCTCTGATTGCCGGTACAGCACAGGGAGAAGGGGATGACATCATGGGACTGCACACAGCAGCTTCTCAGGCAGGACCAAACAGGAGTCATTACGCGTGCAGACCCCTGTTCTCCAGATAAAATCAGCAGAGAGTCGTCATGAACAAGGACCGAGACAAGGAGCCGGAGCCAGACACGGAGCCATCCAAGCAGAGATACACTTTCAAGTTTTACTTTGATTTTAAATGGACACAGTCAATTTAAGGTGGAAAAAATAAAAACTTTTAAACTTGGTCCAGAAGGACTGAACACCCTCCTCTCTACATACAGGGGGAGGTGGTGGAGTGTGGGGAAAGCATCAGGTTCCTGGGCATTCACATCTCCTCTGACCTCTCCTGGACTGTGAACACCTCCCACCTGGTGAAGAGGGCCCAACAAGGGCTCTTCTTCCTGGGGAAACTGTAAAGGTCTGGACTTCTCACTAAACTGCTAAAGAACTTCTATAGAGCTACCATAGAAAGTGTTTTATGTCTCAGCATAACTGTATGGTATGGGAGCTGCACAGTTCAGGAGAGGAAGGACTTAGTATGGGTGGTGAGAACATCGCAGGGGATTGTGGGATGCCGTTTGCAGAATCTAGACTCAATTTATGCAGAATGAGTCCAAAGAATGCCCTGACGCATCTCCACTGATCCCACCCACCCAGGCAATGCGCTGTTTGCCCCGCTTTCATCAGGTAAACGCTTCAGAAGCCTCAGAGCAAAAACAAATAAACTTAGAAACATCTTCTTCCCAAGAGCTATCTGTTTGTTTACTTGTCAGGTTTGGGTCTGAACTGCAAGGATTTGGGTTTGGGGAGGGTTCCCGGGTGTGCGCCGGCCCACTCCCGGCACCCCTGGGGCCTCTGGCCCTCAGGGCCCATGGCCGGGACCACTTCAGCGGGACCGGCTGCCGGTGGAGCCCACGGGCTCGTCCCCGCGGCTCTTGGGGGCGTCGGCATTGCGGTGGCTGGGGGATTTCCTCGGGGTTGTCTCTCCTCTTTCCTTGGGGGTGGGGGTTTCAGATATCCTGTGTCGGCCCCTCCACGGCGCCCTTCTTTGGGGCCCCCTTTGGGAGTCCGGGGTTATGGGTTCAATGGTTGATCGGGAGGAAGAACTACTCAGAGTAGCAGTTTTATACTCAGTGTTGATCAGCCGTTTTTTCTGAAATGACGCATAGAACAAAGACGCACAGCTCAACCTGCCCAACCATAAAGGCGTCTGTCCAACCCATCAATCAGTGGTGCACTCTGATCAGCACCTGGCGCTTACAGAGCGGGGCCGTGGTACACCATCTCACCAGAGTTGCAAAATGGTTAAAAAAACTTGGTTTATTATTTTGTTTGCAGTTCATCTTGGATTTTATTTACTGTGTAGCATAGCTTTGCTGTGCGTGCTGAATCCAGATGCACGCACGCAGTTTAAAGGGAACAGAAACAGTTTGGTGCGTCAGTCAGTTTGAAACAGTTCCTGTATTGGTCGTGTGATTTTCCCATAGCAGTACGGGCATCGACACAGGTTTTGATCTATGAGCTCGACGCATGCGCTGACGCATCGTTGTTGCCGGACCCATCACTAATATTCACACTTTTCACAGATATTACACCACTATTGCTTAAGTTTCTGAACAGTAGACCTTAGCTCCAAATAACAATTCTTCTTTCCACAGACATCCACCCCATTTCCTAATGAGGAGCAGCTGTGCAAAGCCTGAAACAAAAGTCTACATGCTAATTATTAAATATCCAATAAATATTCAATAAATAGCTAAAACTTCTTGTGTGCAAATGGTTATTGCTGTGCAAAGTCATGCTCAAAGTGCTGTGCTAAATAACATGCTAGTTAAAGTGCATGTTTAAAGTCCAAAAGTACACTTAAAGTGCAATACAAATTACTTTTGTAAAAACAGTCCCAGTAATAAATACCTCTTCATTACATTTCCTCCCTCTTCTTTTCAGAGCATAGTACCTCAGTCCTCTGTTTTCCTAGATAAACAGTCAGCAACCACATTGGACTTCCCTGGCTTATACTGAACCATGAAGTCAAATGTCTGCGGAGACAGGTACCATCCAGCAATGCGGGTGTTGGCATTACATGCTCCATTAAGGCCATTTCTCAGGAGATTTCAATGGAGGATAGATCACCAACAGGATGTTCCATCTCTAAGTTACCACGTTGACATAAACAACCCTTTCTTTTTTTTTTTTTTTTTTTTTTCTTCCCAGTGTCCTGTCTAGCACTATGGTAATAGGAATTGATATCTCAATGCCAGATGGAGCTCGACAGATTTTGCTTTTACAAGTGGAGCAAACAGCTTTCGCCATAGTGCTCCACTTGATTTATGCTTTTAAATAGCTTTATTATGATTCCTGCAAGGAGAATTTCAAATTATATGGACATGACAATGGGAGAGTAAAGGAAGAACAAAAAGTGAAAGAAAAGAAAAAGAGTAGAGGTGAAAGAAAGAGGAGATAAAAGGAAGAGAATGATAAAATGTCCTCTGTCTGCTCCATCACCTGGAAAGAGACACAAAAAGAACAGCACAACCAATAGACATAAAGCAACAGATACACTCGAATAACACCTAGATGCCATTGCTAAATCATATATATTATTATGTAAGCTGACATGTGTAATGTGATATTTGAAAAAAGAAAGTGACACAACATAAATAAATAAATTATAAGATTACTGTATATAAGTGAACACTTAATACCTGGGACCCAGCACCAGTGGGAGATGTGAAAGTGCACTAGTTTAGGTGAAGATTATCCAGAAATAGCTTGATAGTGATTGTGGAGAACCAAAGAGCCACCTTCCCCGAGCACAGAGGCAGGCGTCAGGGGACCCGTAGCCCCGGACTCCCAAAGGGGTCCCTAAAGCAGGTCGCCCAGGAGGGGCCGACACAGGATATCTGCAACCCCCCCCCCAAGGAAGGAGCAGAGACGACCCCGAGGAAATCCCCCAGCCACCACAATGCCGACGCCCTCAAGAGCCGCGGAGACGAGCCCGTGGGCTCCGCCGGCAGCCAGCCCCGCTGAAGTGGTCCCGGCCATGGGCCCTGAGGGCCAGAGGCCCCAGGGGCGCCCCGCCCCCGCGACGAGGGCCCCGGCCGCCCCCCGGGGGGCCAGGCCCCGCGAAGAGGCCGCCAGGAGCGGGCCGGCGCACGCCCGGGAACCCGCCCCAAACCCGAAGCCAACCAATGCGCCAGGGGGCCAAGGCGCCCGCCAACGAAGTGGAGGAGGGCAGGACGTGGGGGGATGGGCTCCGCACCTATCGGAGACTTGAGATGTTCTTGGGAGAGGGAGCGGACCACACCCATACCTGGAAAAAAAAAAAAAAAAAAAAAAAAAAACTCATCCACCCCATCCCTCCCTTGTGCCCCACTCGCCACACACAAAAAAAAAAAAAAAAAAAGACGCTGTACACACATTCCCACATAACACTCACATCCAACACTGACCAAAGGGGGGAGGGTCACCCCAAATCGACTATACGACTGCTTGTGCCCGACCCCCGGCCCCGGCCCCCGACCAGACGCCCCCCGGACCGGGCCCCCCCAAGAGGGCGGGCCAACACGACCCGCACGAGCCACCCGGCCAGAGCCCCCCCCTCCCCCTAAATACCTAATAAACCCACTCCCTCCCCCCACCTTGCCCTTGCCATCCCTGCCCCCCGTCCCCTGGGGGGAGCGGAGGCATCAGCCCCAGACCTGGCAGGTCGCTGACTGCACACCGCAGCCCCCCGCCAAGACCCCGGACACAGTGGCCCGCACCTCCTCCAGGCCCCAGACTCCTTGCCTCCATCGGAGAACGGGGGTGTGCAGAAGACCCCGACCCTCCCTACGCCTGCTCAAATGTTGTGTTGTTGCATGTTGTTCTCAAGTGCGTTTAAAAACTGGGAGCGCCGAAGGGGATGCACGGCACAGCCCACCCCCCTTTCGGAAGGAAGCTGTTGCCAGCGCACCCCCTCCGTGTGACTGCCCAGAACCCTCAATGTCTAAGTGGGAGAGGAGGTGAAGGGAGCCGTCCGAGGTGAGGCCCACACAACATAAGCCCCCTCCCAGACGTCTTCCCCCCACCCCCCCCCTACCATGGCCTATATGAGTGTGTGATGTGAAAAATGTTTGAAGTGAAAGTGTCTAAGATGCAAAATAAAATTGGGGAGAGGGGCATCACCAGAAAGTGGCAACCTCCAGTAACGCCCCCTCCCTCATGACCTACATGTGTGGCGGCGTGATGGAGCAGGCAGAGGGAGGAGTCCGGGGATGGGGAGCAAATGACTGGGAAGCCAACCCAGGGAGCCAGCTCCCCTACTGACTCCAATAGGCACCCCCGCTCCCCGAAAGCCCCACCTAGAGAAGGGGGCCTCGCCAGCGGCACCACCGTAGCCCGGGGGCCAGGGAGAGGCCGCAGGGCCCGCCAGCCAACCACCCACCAGGACCAACACCTAAGCCCCCCCCAGCCCACTCACCAAGCCTACTTAAACTAAATAAATAAAATTAATAAATAAATAAATACATAAATACATAAATACATAAATAAATAAATAATTAATAATAATAATAATAATAATAATAATAATAATAATAATAATAATAATAAGAGGGGGGGACCCTGGCCAGCCGGCCCGCACGAGCCACCCCAACCCCACCCCCCAGGTGAAACCCGCACCGGAAGACGACACGGACCAGGACCGGGACAGGGGGCCGGACACAAGCCCACCAGAACGTCAACCCCCCCCCAACCCCCCCCCCCCCCCCACCCGTGGATTTAATCCCTCCCCAACATTAACGTTCAAACAACTCACCATACATTCGACAGTAGACATCCAGGCTGGGTAGATCCCTACTCCCCCTCCTTTCCCCCTCCCCCCACTGGCAGAGTGCCTTCCCAATAAAGGAGAAGAGCATCTGCCCAGAGGTGTTAATGACCATGCCCCCCTACCAGCTCAACGGGCCCCGAGGCCCCCCAGCGCACCAGAGGCCCCGTGCAGGGGCGGACACCCGGGCGCGCGCCGGCCCACACCAAAAGCGGCACACCCCCCGGAACCGGAACCCCCGAGGCCCCGCCGGGGCCCGCGCCCGAGGGCGGCGCGCCCCAGGGACCCCAGACCCCCAGACCCACCCCGGCCCCACCCAGCGGCAGCACAGCTACCAGGTCAGTAACCCACGTCCGTCAACACGCAGCTCCCAAAGAGCGCCGCAAGCGGCTGCTGTAGGCCACCCGTAGGCCTCCCAAACTCCTCCCAGATGGGGGCAACAGACCCCGGAGCCGGATCCACCAGGCGCCCTACTCCAAGTGCCCCCAGGGCCCCAGGTACCCCTCCATCCAGCCACTGCGCCCTGCAGGAAGCAACCCACCGCCCCCTATTCCACTAAGTGATGGTGTTGATCAGAGGAGCCCAAAAAGACCAATCAGATGTGGAAGCAGATGCTGTCTCTAGATTAATATGATCCAACAAAAGGTCTCTATACTGATTGATACTGAGATTTTGTTTACTTTTCCAATTCATGAGGATAGTTTTCTTTGCGATGCATAAAGCAGTAAAAACCATGTAAACTATTTCTTTTTTCAGAGGACTTTCCTCAAAATTACCGAGCAGGCAAACTGATGGGGATGGTGTAATCTTACAGCTCAAGCACCTTGATAAGTCCTTACATATCTGTGTCCAGAACCTCTGGACTGGTGTGCATAACCATAACGCATGAAAATAATTATCAGGATGATTGCCTATGCAGTGTGGGCAGATATTAGATTGTGCCAGACCCCTCTTGAATAATCTTTGTCCTGTGTAATGTACTCTGTGAAGGATTTTGTATTGTATTAGTTGTAAGTTGGTGTTTCTAGTCAATTTGAAAGTTCTTAGACATGTCTGAGCCCAGAAATTTTGTTCAAAGGTGCCAGATAAATCTTTTTCCCACTTCATTATAGGAAGAGATATCGAATCATCTATTTTAGTCAGTGTCCTGTATGATTTAGACAGTAGTTTGGGGGGGGTTAAATCTAAGAACTCTATTATATTAGTTGGGACTTGTAAACCACCATTAATATGCTTATATTTATTTTTAATTATAGATTTAAGTTGTTCATATTCCAAGAATTTATTTTTACTAATGCCATATTGCATATTTAGTTTAGCAAAATTGATGAACTCGGTTCCGTCAAGTAGATGTTCCAGATATTTAATACCTTTATTCTTCCAGTATGTAAAATTTATCATTTTATTATTTTGTAGGATATCAGGGTTATTCCAGATAGGTGTACGACTGCATGGGATAAGGGATGACTTTGTCATTTTGAGGAACTCCCACCATGCTGTCAGAGTAGAACTAATGTTGATATATTTGAAGCATGTATGCCGTTTTATATTTGAGCTTATAAACGGCAGATCTGAAATCATGATATTATTGCACATTTCCTGTTCTATATCTAACCAAGGCTCATCTAAAAGACTATTTTTTATCCATTTAGAGATGTATTGTAGCCTATTTGCTAAGTAATAGTTATGGAAGTTAGGCAGATCTAATCCTCCCCTGTCTTTAGTCTTCTGTATTGTCTTTAAGCTAATACGTGGGGGTTTATCTTTCCAAAGAAATCTAGAAATGGCAGAGTCTAGAGATTTAAACCAGTCAGATGATGGTTTATTGGGGACCATTGAAAATAAATAATTAATTCTAGGTAGGACCATCATTTTTATTGAAGCTACCCTACCCATAAGTGTGATTGGAAGCGATTTCCATCTTTCAAGGTCCTCTTCTATCCTGTTTAAAAGTGGGGCATGGTTAAGTTTAAGTAAATCTGTTAATTTATTCGACACAGTAATACCTAAATATTTAATATTTCCTGATTGCATTTGTAAATTTAGGGAGTTTTCGAGAGAGCAATTAATTGACAGTACCGTAGATTTAGACCAGTTTAACGAGTAATCTGATACTTTGGAGAAAGATTCTAGTATTCTAATTACTTGTAAAAGAGAATTATTTGAATGCTGGAGATAAAGTAATACATCATCCGCGTACAAACTAATCTTGTGCTCTATTTTCATGCATTTTATACCTTTTACAGCTTTTGTTTGTCTGATTGTTGCTGCTAGAGGTTCTATAAAGATGGCAAAAAGTGATGGAGAAAGAGGGCATCCTTGCCTGGTGCCCCTCTGTAGACAAAAACTGGAAGATATTTGATTATTTGTCCTGACACAGGCTGTTGGAGAATTGTATAGAATTTTTAACCAGTTTATGAATAAATCGCCAAAACCGAATTTATGAAGAGTAGCGAATAAAAATTTCCAATTTACTCTATCAAATGCTTTTTCTGCGTCTAAAGACAATATATTGGTTTTAATGTTTTTACTGTAGGAATAATCAATTAAATTAAGTAATCGGCGTGTATTTGTGGATGACTGCCTTCCTCTGATGAAACCAGTTTGATCTGGATGTATTATGAGAGGAGTTACTTTGTCTAATCTTTTTGCTAAAGCTTTACAGATTATCTTAATATCCACATTAATTAAGGATATGGGACGATAACTAGTGGGCAACACAGGATCTTTGTCTGGCTTGAGCAGAAGGCTGATGGTGGCAGAGTTCATATTAGCTGGAAATCTACCTTTTTCCTGTATTTCCTGCAACATTCTGTGGAACGTTGGGGCTAGAATATTCCAGAACTCTTTATAAAACTCAGTGGGGAATCCATCTGGACCTGGAGCCTTTTTATTAGGCATGCTTTTAAGAGCTTCCTGGGTTTCAGCTGTTGTCAGCGGGGAATCCAGTGTCATTCTTTGGTTATCTGATAATTTAGGAAGTGTAATTTTATCCAGAAATTGCTTAATATCCTTCTCTGATGGATTTATCTGTGGTGTGTATAAAGATTTGTAGAAATCGCGGAAGGTATTATTTATACACTCTGGTTCACTTACTGTATTACCAGTTGAATCTGTAACTGCAAATATAGTAGTTTTCTCCTTATTTATTTTAAGCTGATTAGCTAGAAAGCTTCCTGACTTATTGCCATGTTCAAAATTTTCTATTCGGAGCCTTTGTATTAGAAATCTATTTTGCTTTTCAATATATTGGTTTAGTTCTAATTTTACTTCACGGATTTTACCTAACTTCCCTTCATCTTGAGATAAATCTAGTAACTTAAGTTTTTCTTCTAATTCCTGAATCTTTTTGTTTTCTTTTTTCTTTTTATGAGATGAGAAAGAAATTATTTTACCTCTCATCACTGCTTTTCCAGCTTCCCACAATATCGATGCCGATGTACCTGGTTGATCATTGTATTCTAAGTATGAAGCCCACTCTTCTTTAATGAATTTTATAAATTCTTCATCTTTAAGCAGTGATGTATTAAATCTCCAGCTTTTGTTTTGTGTGGTTATTTTTTTATTAATTAAGGTGAGAGTAACAGGAGCGTGATCACTGATAGCAATAGGATGAATTACCGTCTCTGAAACGACCGACAGCAGTGAGCTACTTATAAGAAAGTAGTCCAGACGAGAGTACGAATGGTGAACATTTGAGAAAAAAGTGTATTCTTTACTAATAGGATGAAGAGAACGCCATGCATCGCAAAGACCAAAATCACTCATGTATTGTTTGACTACATTTACTGACTGCCAACTACGCTGAGTCCCTGTTTTATTCAACCTGTCTATATCGTTATTTAAACCAAAGTTGAAGTCACCTCCTATAATTAGTGAACAATCCCCGTGTTTTGAAAGTGCAAGGAAGAATTGGTGGAAAAAAGAGGGGTCATCAACATTTGGACCATATATACTGACAATACATAGCTTCTGGTTATGGATAGCTATTTTAATTATTATGTATCTACCTTCAGGATCTATAGTTTTATCTAATATTTTAAAACTAACGCTTTTGTGGATTAAGATTGCTACACCTCTCTGTCTAGAGTTATAGCAGGCCGCAAACACATTAGGGAACTCAGGTGAATTAAGCTCACTTGCATTTGTAGCTGATTTGTGGGTTTCTTGCAATAATACAACATCTGCCTTTAATCTAGTAAGCTGGTTAATGATCTTCATTTTTTTCTCTCTGGTGCCAGCCCCATGCACATTCCATGTCACAAACTTTACATTCGCCATAGATGTGAGTGAGAAGTTAGAAGGTGCATGCCCTTGAGAAAATAGTCATACATAGACCCAGGTAGCATCATATGATGTGCTTGTGATTGACTGATGTTCAGGAAAGAAGCAGACAGATAAGATAGAAATACACAAAAAAATAAAAAAGTGCAAAGAGTAAGAGAGTGTGTAAAAGGATAAACCATAGCCCGTGCCTTCTGTACCCAACCGTGAACACCAACCATACCAACGTACTCTTTAGCTGTGCGTGTATTTAATTTATCACCGTGTACCGATCTGTGCGTCTTATTTATTTATTTATTTTATTTATTTATTTTAAATCATTGAAACATGCTTTAAGTCCACCTGTGGTGTAACTAATAAAGCCAAGGGGTGATCTTCTGATCCCTGAACAACTGTCCATTAATATAAAGTCTGTCAACCGATATGGTGGCTTTAACGCCGTCCATCATGTATTTCTTCCTGATTGGGAACAGCACTCGCCTGCGATCTAGGATTTCCTTAGGAAACTGATCATTAACACTAAAGTCTGTCCCTCTCAGTTCCCTGCCGCAACTTCTAACGAATTCTTTTTGTTTATAATGCTCAAATTTAGCTATGATCGGGCGAGGACGGGTTTTGTCGGGTTTCTTACCTCCGAGCCGGTGGACTCGATGAAAAGTGATGTTTTTTACCTGATCCGCCGGGATTTTTAGCTTCTGCTGGAGAAAGTTCCGGACCGTTTCTTCTGCTATCTCTCCCTGCTGCTCCTGAATGCCTGCAAAGACGAGATTATCTCTCATACTTCGCGACTGTATGTCCAGAATGGATTCCTTCATTTTCTTATTTTCGCCGGAAAGCTGGATAATCCCTTCGGTCAGCTCCGTAACCTTCCCCCTCAGCGCGTCGTTCTCGGCGGCCATAGCTGTTAGCTGGGCTTGGCTAAACTCCACCGACTCCCTGAGGGACTGAAACTCCTTGTGTAGAACCTCTACCAAGGCGAGACGCGCATCAAGGCTGGTAAGCTTCTTGTCGATGGATTCCAAGATGTCGCTGAAGTTCCTGTCTGGGGACAAAGTGGATGAAGAAGAAGCACTGGTGGAATTAGAACGAGTGCGCTTAAGTGACGGTGTGCTAGCAGCTGTAGGCTTCTGGGCCTTCCCCATCACGATGCTATCAAAACACTCGTCCAGGTAGCACTCCAGGCTCGTCACGGTCTCTTCGTCCAGTTTGTTCCCTCGTAGAAAATAAGACAGTTGTAAATGTTTGGGCTTTAACTTTGTATTATTTTTAGTTATTGGTTCGTTCTTACCTTAGCTTGTTTGATTTGAATTACATGAACAACCCTTTCACCTACGGTTCATCTGCATTAGATTGTTTTTCTTGCCACACCTTGTGTTTTCTAACTTTCCCTTGCTCTTTTGAAAACCAGCTCTCAGGCTAAAACATGCTTTTCATGCATTATTTAGTGTTAAGTTTTACACTTTTCAAAGTGTCAACAAAAGACAGGTTTTGCTGGTCAAACCTTTCTAGTTTCGTCTCAAAACTGGTTTATTCTTTGTGATTTCTCTTTTTATCCTCAAATTAATCAAGTGTTAAACGGCTTAAGGGAAAATGAGCAAGGAAAATGGGACAAACACTAGTTTAAAAAATAAATCCAAAATGTATGATCATTCAAATCTTGAAATAGGCTTAGAAAGTCTAAAAAAAAACCGGATGGCAAACAAAAGTATAAATAAAATATGTCTTAAGACAATTGTTATGTCCTTTCATAAAAGAGGTCTAACATTTTGTTAATGACACAAGTTCAATGTGAGTTCATTGCATCATATTATTCCTAAATATTTTCTGTTGATTAAATTATATAATGTGTGTGACTTTTAGGTGGAGATGCAATTCTGTACTAAAATATTTACACAACAGTAAATGTGATTTTCTTTTTTACTATCTGACATTTTTACTCTTTTCTTATATAGTTTTGTTTTTGTAATTTAGGTTAGTGTTAAGCATAATTAAGTAAACCTGACTATGTCTGTTTTTGTACTTAAGCAGGAAGTTCAAGTTACTCTAAAACAGGATGTTGCTTTTAAACCGGGGTTTTCTGTTGTCTGGTGCAACAAGTAAGTCACAGTTATGAATCATGTCATGGGAATGTTGTCAATTAACGTCTAAGATCAAAGGTCTTTGTTAGGGTTTTAATTAGCTGGAAACACCAAGCTTTAGTTGTGTACTTGCTGTACTTTAGAACATGACTGTAAATTAGTTCACATAAGAACCAGCAGAGTTATTTACTCTTATAACAACACTTTAAACAGTTGCTGTCTGAGTGGTGTTATGAAAACAAATGTCTGACTCCCAGAATAAATGTCTGGGTAAAATGTTTTTGGCTGTTCATGGTTACAGACGGTCAAATAATTTTATCAATTTGGTTGAAATTCTGTATAATGGAAGTAGTATGCTGTGTGATTGAACTGGTTGGACCAAAGTTATGGAAAATTTACTTTTAAGGTCTAAATGTCATGTAATTCCTCTGTCCCTCCTGAAGAAAAGCATCCCAATAGCATGATGTGCAACCACCCTGACACAACATTGGATTACTTGAGCAAAGGCTTCCCGAATTTCCAGTGGAACCTGAATGACAAAAACTTCTAAATTTAAATGTTCTAAATTTAAACCCTGTTTTTAGTTAACAAAGGAAAACCAGTCTTGCAACAAAGCAACAAAAAAAAAAATGCTGATCTGCAACTTCTGAAGACAACCGGCTGTCGGTAGTAAGGTAGTAATCTGACAGTTTACATAACAGGTTACTGGGTGGTGTTGCACAACATTGTTCACTGTGTAAACAGGTATGGAACCGAACACACTGTAATACAGAGGCTGCTTGTAGACATGATACATGTATGGATTTATTATGGCATCATTCAATTCAATTTTATTTATATGGCGCCAATTCATGAAACATGTCATCTCAAGGCGGTTTACAAAGTCAAATTCAATCATATTATACAGATTGGGTCAGACTATACAGATTGGTCAAAAATTTCCTATATAAGGGAACCGACAAACAGCATTCACTCCTGGAGAAGCATAGAGCCACAGGGAGAGTCGTCTGCATTGTCCATGGCTTTGCAGCAATCCCTCATACTGAGCAAGCATGAAGCGACATTGGAAAGAAAAACTCTTCACTAACGGGAAGGAAAACCTCCAGCAGAACCAGGCTCAGTATGAACGGTCATCTGCCTCGACCGACTGGAGGTTACAGAAGACAGAACAGAGACACAACAAGACAGGAAAAAAGCACAGAAGCACACATTGATCCAGTAATCTGTTCTACATTTGATGGTAATAGCATGCATAAGCAACAGCAAAATCTCCCTCTGTAGACCTTCTCAAAAAAAAAAGAAGAAAAAAAACCCACTCAAACCGGGCGTAAACACCATTTTGTTAAAGAATTGAACCTGGCTGCGGTCACCCCAGGTTATTTTGCTGAATAATGTGTGGTTTCTATTGAGGACTTCTGTAGTAATAAAAAGACTCTTGAAACCAAAACTCTATTATACCATATCTAATCTAAAAGGCAGAGGGATGTTTACAGCTTTAATACTGGGCTCTCATACACAACAACACAACGGGCAGATTTCCGGACGCCAGAGAGCCCTATTCATTCCTCACACAGACATTAAGTAGGAAAAATTGTGGACACCCTTCAGGGGTGTGCACAGTATGATATCAGTGTTCCTTTCATCACGTTGGTCGAGGAGATCATGCTATGATGCAGACGTGTCCTAGCTGACACTAATCAGGCCTACTGTCTGATCTAAGTATGTCAGACTGTGTGTCTCCAGAGTCCGTTGTCTATCTGTAATTCCATGGTAACCGACTTTGCAGTCCAGTCTCTGTAATCTCATAATCCCTAAGAGATGTTAACACTTTTACCATAAAACATTTCAAATAGGTCATATTATTTGAATAACATACTTTTAACGTCTGATTAAAAGAAAAGTGCATTTTTAGCTCAGTTCTTTGTTTTGTGTCATGTTTGGGGGCAGTGAAATCCAGAAACCCATGTTTGTTAATCTCATGAAAGAGGAATGTACAGCTTTTTTTTGTTCTTCTCGGTATTAGCGTACAGAATTAAATCAGCACGGTGAGCACATATTTCATATTTGGAAAATTGGCAGAATGCCTTTGAGACATTGCCCATCTGTGGTTAAAATCAATCCCTCAGTGCACTCTTTCTCCCATGCTTTATTATATTTTTCCCCCCTATTTTCCCTACTTACTGCAACTCTTGTCACCCGTTTCCCTGTTACGCTGGGCTCTGGCATGAGTGTGTTTGGGGTTTACCACGTTCCCTCCCAATTCTCTAATTTGCAAGGTGTGCATCCACTGCACACCATTACACACAGCTTCACCACAGTATTTAAATGTTTACAGCAATAAATGCGATTAGCTCACACCTTGTTAGAATGTAGGTGTTAATCTGAGGTACATATTTCTCTGGTGTTCATTGGGGAGAGGAATCTGACAACTTTGATAAAATATGCAGACTTTTATTAATTTGAAAGGTCCTTACGTATAGTTGTGGCTCACCTGTGCACGTATGAATAAGACAACGGTTTCGAATGCTAATGATAAAGTTGATCTATAGTCTGATAAGGAAAGAAACTGAATGTCTGAGAGGAACATTAACGCAGTATTGCTGCAATTCACCTCATTATCATCTGCGTTGCCAATCTCCTCCTTCTCCAAAATGAGCGTACGCATGGGTGAGAGTTGGCGTGAGGGTCCACACATTCTGATATGAAGTTTTTTTTCTTTATAGATCAATGCCACAATATTTAGTCCCTGTTTTGTGCGTACGCATGCTTTATAAATGAGACCCCCGATGTGTATCTTATCACATTTTAAATTGGCTGTCACATGCCTACACAGTAAAACCGGTAACACAACACCTGCCAGTAAATGCCAAAATTACACTGATCAATTGGTTTCAGTACATGATCCCAGCCTTTTTCCTCATTCTTTGTAATTATCTTTTCACAATAAATCCACATGACAACTTTTTAAAGTCAGCTCTCTTTAGAATTTCCCCGTCAACCTTTCGTTTGTTCCTTTAAAGACAGGTTTCCTTCTTGGAACGAAACACAGGTTTTAAGTTAAGAAGATAAGTTTGAGTCATTCAGGTTCTCCTTTTTTATCTGAATGTTAAAAAGATAACACATCACTACGAAAAATGTAATGGATTTCAGATTTTTGCTTGTGAAAGTATGTGATTTGGCAGAACACAGATGCTTATACCTGTCAAATATTGTACATGTTTATATCAAATAATGTAATTTTTGCTTCCCTAAACAGATTCTAACTAAATATTTGCTTTCTCCCCAAAGACCCGGTCCCTGGCACAAAGAGAACAATGTGTACACTTTTATGGGCCAGGAGAATTGTGACCAGTTATACATCAGAGAAACTAAGCAAAAAAATTAAAAATAAAGGGATGACCCTGCACAAAAGAGCAACATCATCAGGTCAAGATTCTGCAATTTACACTCCTCTGCAGGCCAGCAGTCGCTCTTTTAGGGATGAAGATGTTCTCATCATGAATAGAGAGGAAAGCTGGTGCAAAAAGGGGGCAAAAGCAGCCATTTTTGTGAAGAGAAACCACCTGTTTCTGTTCTGAAACTGATAATGCTGCTATTGAGATTGTCACTCAGCTCCCTGGGAACAATAAGTGGCCACTAGAGCACTAACGATCGGTTCGTAGCCTGATGGTTCTCTTTGGCATATGAGAAACCAGTTTTGATTGTCATAGTTAAGCCTGTATATCCACTATGCAAAGGCATTATTTTTCTGTGACTAATCAGACTGAAGTCTCTTGGAGAAGAGACAAAACGTTTCAGTAAAGAGGAACCTGTTCAGAGGACCTTCTCTTTTTTTTTTTATAACCTGGCAGACATTTACATATGCATTATTCCTGGTTTGTATTATGCAGACATTTTTCAACAGGAGAGGATATAGTGTACATAAATACATATTTAACAAAATATAACATTTAACACGTGTGCAAAATAGTATTTACGTATGGAGAGAAATCTGTTCTATTCTCAAGGGGAAAATATCAATGGGGTACCCTAGCCTTGTTAATGAGGATAGATGCAAACGGGAAGAAGCCGTTACTGTGGCAATAAGTTTTAGTCCTGATGGACCTGGGCCGCATGCTGGAGGGGATAGTCTGGAACAGTTTGTGTCCAGAGAGGGAAGTCTTCAGAGTGTTGGACTCCAGACTGTTTGTTTTTTCCCCTCCAGACTGTTCTGCCTGCACCAAGTGACCAGACGGTCAATTGAGATTTTTTTCTAGAAACATAAGTAAGAAACACTCAAGTGGTCATGTTTTGTTATGATGTACCCGTCCATACTCAGCCACACACAGAGAAACGTTTCAAGGATTTTATTGAAGAGATGGCTATAGAGGAATGAGACCAACAATCTGTCCTGGACTGATGCAGGATGATGGATATGGCAGGAGCAGGAGAATGTTGATGGCAGGAACTGGAGGACCGGAGAGAGAGATGGAGGACTGCGAGTGCTGCGCCGAGGAACCAATAAGCCTCCAGAGCAGGTGGGAGAGCGCTGAGGTAGAGCTGACAGCACAGCAGAGATAGTTCTTGGAGCACTTGGAGTTGGAGGTAAGCCGGCAGCGCAGTAGAGTGATTACTTGGAGCGCTGGAGAAGCAGCTGAACCAGCAGCACAGCAGAGAGAGTACTTACAGGCGGGCAGGCAGGTGTAGACGGAGGGAACTCTGACAGGAAGATGTGGTTTGGGTGAAGATGAATAACTGTGCATGCACAAGACCATCCTATTTGCTCTTCTACTTGTCAGGGGGATCATGTGAAAAAATGCCCTGAAATAAAATACACTCTGGTCTCATATCTACCTTCTGAGGCCTTTTTCTGATAAACATTTGCAGTTTCGCGGTTGCACTCTGAGAAGGTTGCAAGTACCCAGTTTGATCCCCACAGCCTGCACATTGGGTCTCTGAGCAAGACCCTTAACCCCCGATTGGTCCCCAGGCAGTGGGAGCCCACTGCTCCCCAAGGGGATGGGTTAAGATGCAGAAATGACTTTCTCCATTGTGAGATCAATAAAGATCAATTTTATTTTCATATCTCTGTTGGGGTGCTGATCAGTTTTGGGTAAGCACTTAGGGACTTACTACATCAACTTGATCTTGTGAAACCTTGATAATACTTTACACTAAGATTTTTGATGGTCAGTATTGTCATAATGCTCCATTATCAGAGTAATTCCAATACAGGGATCAGTAGACACCAAGGAGAGCTAAAGGGAAGTGAAGGCAAATTAATTTGCAGAGCAGCATGCATGCACTTGTGCATACTTATTTTTCCAAATTACTGAGAAATTACCTGCCGGTCCATTTTCCAACGTTCTTAATCCACCATTGCCAATTCACTTTCCAAAAAAAGGGAGAGAATTAACAGAGGTCCATGCTTACTGCCAATGCAGCTCCTGCTCACCCTTCCTCTGGATCCACCCATTTATTTTAGAGCTTTTTTAAGTGGTAAAATCTTTGAGAAAGAAATCTCTGGGCACTTAGTAGTCCTTAAAGAAAGAAAAGACTGTTGCATTGCTTTAACTTCATCCAACCTGCTAAGTTTCCAAAACAACATTTCCTCTTATGATGTAATGCAACAACCTACGATCTCTCAAACAACAATTAAAGCTCATCAGTCTGTTAATTGCAAAAATTATTATATCTTGATTGATGCTTGTCCAAAAAGATTTACAGCTTTAGATCAAACTGTCTGAACAACCTTGGCTCAGGCTCAACGTTCCCACTTTTTTTTTTTTTTATCTGATCCATGTCAGGGTGCTGCGGTGACGTATGGCCGGCACAGCTCGGCCTCTCTCTCTCTCCTTCTCCCGCAGGTGGCTATTGATGAACGGGGAGGTGCCGAACGCAGGAAACGGCTTTCAGCACTTTGCCGCCAGAGTGTTAGCCTTAACCGGTATGAGCTCAAATGGCCAGCGTCTCACGACGTCTTTTCTTTCACTAAGAGTTCTCCCTTGTGCCTTAGGTTGCTTGCTCCGAATCTCTCCTCGGAGAGCCTCACAGAAGACACATGCGTCAGTTAAACTGATCCCTCTCAGTCCACTCTGCCAGGATTTTAATTTAACCTTCGCAAGTTTTCTGCAGGAATTTAAGACGTTTTTTGCTGCAGATTACGATCTGACAGAAGTATCTCGTCGCCGATGGGCCCTCAGGCAGCGTGGTCTTCCAGTGGCAGTGCGAATCGTCCTACTAATCGCCTTTCTAATATTAGATAGAGCCCTACAAGCTCTATCTTATATTAGAATGTTAGAATGGCCCTTAGAGGCTGGCTGAAGCAGGAGACTTGAGGCAGAGAAAAGGTGCACCCACTTGGTTTTTATTGTCCAAACTTGGCAAACAGGTCACAGGAGCAGCCACAATTCTAAACAGTAATCAATGGTTTGGTTTGTTGACAGGTCATCAGTGCCAGCTGAGAAGAACTGCACAAACCATCACAACTGAAAATAAAATACTTTAAATCACAGTGCACTTTATTCATAAACAATATTGTAAAACTACATTTTAAGTGTCATAGAAACAGTAATGAAGCTCTTCATTACATTTCCTCCCCCCTCTCTTCAAGAGCAGAGTACCTCAATCTTCATGAATCCTGGACAAACAGTCAGCTACAGTGTTGGTTTTCCCAGCCTTGTAGTGGACTGTGAAGTTGTATGGTTGCAGGGCAAGGTACCATCCAGCAATACGTGCGTTCGCATCCTTCATCCGATGCAACCACTGGAGGGCCCGATGGTCAGTCTCCAAAAAGAAATGTCTTCCCAGCAGGTAGTACCTCAATGATTCAATGGCCCACTTCATTGCTAGACATTCTTTCTCCACCGTTGAATATCTGGTCTCCCGGTCCAGGAGCTTGCGGCTCAGAAACACCACTGGCTTCATTTCTCCATCCACCACCTGTAACAGAACTGCCCCCAGACCCACTCCAGAAGCATCTGTCTGCAGTGTAAAGGACTTATCAAAATCTGGGGTGTGCAAAACAGGCTCCATGCAGATGGCACGTTTAAGATCCTTAAAAGCTCTGTCACATTCAGCCGTCCACTGAATCTTATTTGGAGACTTGCCTCTGGTGAGGTCATTCAACACTGCTGAACGCTCTGCAAACTTGGGAATAAACTTTCTGTACCACCCCACAAGGCCCAAAAAGCTTCTAATTTTCTTCTTGGTCGTTGGTACAGGAAACGAATGAATAGCATCAACCTTCCCCACCTGAGGTCTAATCTTGCCAAATCCAATGACATAGCCTAAATAGGCCACCTCTCTCTGGGCAATGGCACATTTTCGGGGATTGATGGTCAGTCCAGCTCTCCTGATGCATCCCAACACTTGTTGTAAATGTAGCATGTGATCCTCCCAGGTATGACTGAACACAACCACATCATCCAAATAGGCTGCTGCAAACTCTGACACATTTCTCAAAACAAGATCCATAAGTCTTTGAAAAGAGGCTGGTGCTCCTTGAAGACCAAATGGCATCACCTTAAAATGGTACATACCAAATGGTGTCCTGAATGCCGTCAGCTTGCGTACCTCTGGTACTAGAGCCACCTGCCAGTATCCTTTACTCAAGTCCAGTGTAGTGATATACCTGGCTCCTCCCACTCTCTCCAACAGGTCATCCATTCTGGGCATAGGATATGGATCACACTGAGACACAGAATTCAAATAACGAAAGTCAATACAAAATCTCAGTGAGCCATCTTTCTTTGGCACAAGAACCACTGGGCTACACCATTCACTTGTTGATATCTCAATGATACCCAGTTCCAGCATGAAGTTAATCTCTTTCTTCAGTTCCAGCACCAACCGCTCTGGAATCCTGTAGCTCTTCCGCCGCGCTGGAGCCTCCTTCTTGAGGTAGATGTTATGTTGCACCAGGTCTGTGAAACCTGGAGTCTCTCTAAACAGTTCTGGATCCAACAGCGATGAAACCTCCTCCTGCTGGGATGCTAAGAGATGAGACAGATCAACCCCACCCGCCTGTGGGTCAACAGAGGGCAAAAACTTCTCATTCTCCTCTTCGCCATTGACATCACAAACCAAGAGATGCTGCACTGGCTTCTGGCGTGCTTGAAATTCTTTCAGCAAATTCACATGAAATGTCTGATGTTTTTTCACTCTGTCCGGCATAAACAGTTCATATGTGACCTTACCCACTTGTCGAGTCACTTCATATGGGCCATGCCACTTAGCAAGCAGCTTATTATCTGATGTTGGTAGCAGCAATAGGACTTGTTGGCCTGGTTTCAGGACCCTTTCTCTTGATTTCTGATCATACCATCTTTTCTGGGTCTGTTGTGCTGTCATCATACTCTCCTGTGCCAGAGCTGTCATCTCCTCCAACCGCTGCCGCATCTTGACCACATATGCCACAATGTTCTCTTCTGCTGATTCAGGGTTTTCCCAGTAGTCTTTCAGGAGGTCCAATGGTCCTCTTACTTGGCGCCCATACAGCAGTTCAAACGGTGAAAATCCTGTTGAGGCCTGTGGGACTTCTCTGTAGGCAAACAGCATATAGGGCAACCACTGGTCCCAATCTGCTCCTGTAGTGGAAACAAACTTGCGCAGCATGTTCTTCAGAGTTTGATTGTATCTCTCTACAAGCCCATCCGTCTGAGGATGATACGGGGTGGTCTTAATTCCCTTCACTCCTAACAGCTTATAGACTTGCTGCAAAAGCTTAGACATAAAGTTTGTTCCACAGTCTGTCAAAACCTCTTTTGGTATGCCTACTCTTGAGAACAGTTGTATCAAACAGTTCAACACATTTCTGGCTTTTACACACCTCAGGGGAAAAGCTTCAGGATACCGCGTTGCATAATCACATATTACTAAGACGTATTTGTTACCCGTTGAGCTTTTCTGTAGGGGACCCACTACATCCATCCCTATCCTCTCAAAGGGGGTACCAATGATTGGCAGGGGCAAAAGCTGGGCATGTGGAACCTTTCTTCCTGAAGTGAGCTGACATTTAACACAAGACTTACAAAAGTTTGATATCTGATTATACATGCCTGGCCACACAAACCGTCTCGCAATTCTACACAGTGTTTTCTGAAACCCCATATGTCCAGCCCATGGAACAGTGTGTCCCAGATCCATTACTTTCTCTCTAAACTCCTGTGGTAATGCTAAGGACTGCACATCCCCTTTACACTGATACAGAATTCCCCCTTTTACTACATAAGTAGCCTCAGCAAGAAATCCTGGACTGCCCTGTGCATTTCCTTCAACATCAGTCACCTTGTCAAACCAACATTTTAAAGTTGGATCCTGCCGCTGAAGTTCACCCACATTTACTGGAAGGTTAACATCTAGCAGTTGAGATGGTATCAAAACGTCATCTGGTTGCCTGGCTAAGCCTCTCATCTTCTCTCTTCTTCTCTGAGCTCTAGATTTAGATTGTTTAACAGGCCCTGTTTCCCATTCTTCCTCAAAAAATGGTAACTCCCTCAAGACATTTTGTACACTCTGTGCCCTTGTGGTCACCATGCTGTACCCTGTAGATCTTGCTTTAGACTGAGCCTCTACAGATTGGGCCAATAGGGCATCCCTTACTTCTAGTTGGGCAGCATTTTCTGTGTGTGTCACTGACTGCTCTCTGTGAGGATGTAGTCCTGCCTGTTGGATGAGATCTGCAATAATGGGGACATCATTACCCAGAATAACTGTGTACGGCAACTTTGAGGCAAGAGCTACTGACATGAAAAATGTGTGCCCTCCCACAGTCAGATATACGTCAGCCATTGGATATACATGTTTATCCCCATGAATGCAGCTTATATGAGACTGCTCCCCAGTCCACCTCTCTCTAGGTATTAAGGAGGACAAAACAACGGTCTGAAATCCACCCGTATCTAGCAACGCTATTTCACGCTTACCATTAACTAAAACTGGTGCAGTATGAGCAGCATCCTGAAAAACATGTCTAGTTGGCCTGGGCACAGTGCAAAACAGGGATGGCTTAGACTGATTAGTAAGGGGGCAAAAATACTGAGTGTGACCCAGTCCATTACATAAATAACATCTTGTATCGCGCTTAACTGCACGAAAAGGGGAATTCTTAGCTGCATCAGGTTTGTACTTAGAGTTATTCTGCCTACTGCTAGAGAATACCTTGTTCTCAATCTGACCAAAACCCCGTCCATCCCCAGAGGACTTACTTCTATGGGCAAAGTTGATGTCCCGTCCAAAGGTTCCATGTTTTGTCCCTTTTCTCGCAGCTGTGAAGACCTCTGCTAGTTGTGCCGCCTTCTCTGCTGTCTTAGGGTCATGCTCACGAAGCCACACTTCCAGTTCAGGGTTGACCATTAGCAGAAATTGTTCCAAGATCACCGTCTCAGAAATTTCTTTCACAGTTGCCTTGTCTGGTTTAATCCACTTGGAAAACATGTCCTTGAGGCGCACATAAAGCTCCCGTGGCGTCTCCCCAGGAAGAATGTCCATAGAACGGAAACGTCGACGATAGGTTTCAGCTGTAATCTCATATTTTTGCAAGATGGCCGCCTTCACTTTTTCATAGTCTTCTGAATCTTCAATATCCATTAAGACATAAGCACTTCGTGCCTTACCAGTCAGTAGGGGAATAAGCCGGATAGCCCATTCATCTCTTGGCCATCGACAGACTTGAGCCATTCTTTCAAAAGTAGTCAAAAAATGTTCAATGTCATCATTAGGTGAAAGAGGATGCAGTTTAGGTTCTCTGTGCATGCTGAGGTCCCTCTCAGGTCTGACGTGATTGACTCGTTGGCTTATCCCCTCAACTGGATCATCACTGTCATCTTGAGGCCGCTCCGCTCCAGACTCTTGCTGCTCACCTCTAGGGTCTTGCTTCATCTCATGTACTTGTAGCTGCATCTGCTGAAACTGGTGCTGCATACTCTTCCATCTTTGTTCTTGACGGGAGGCATCTTTTTCCATCTGCTGATCTCTTGCTGCTTGAGACCGAATGAGTGACTTAACCAACTCTGTCAGCTCCTCAATCTTCTCTGGGTTACTGGCTGTGAAGCCCCCTGGATCACTGGGTGGTTTGGCTCCATCATCAGGCTCCACCTGTTGGTCGTGCTTCTTCTTTTCTCTTTCTTTTGTCATCCTTAGCTCCACTTTATGAATCCGACACAAACTCCTGACACCACTTGTTAGAATGGCCCTTAGAGGCTGGCTGAAGCAGGAGACTTGAGGCAGAGAAAAGGTGCACCCACTTGGTTTTTATTGTCCAAACTTGGCAAACAGGTCACAGGAGCAGCCACAATTCTAAACAGTAATCAATGGTTTGGTTTGTTGACAGGTCATCAGTGCCAGCTGAGAAGAACTGCACAAACCATCACAACTGAAAATAAAATACTTTAAATCACAGTGCACTTTATTCATAAACAATATTGTAAAACTACATTTTAAGTGTCATAGAAACAGTAATGAAGCTCTTCATTACATAGAAAAATCACATTCTTATATAAACAATATATTTTAATCTTGTGAAAAGTTATCCCTCGAGCCCTGAAGTCAATAGTCCGTCGATTTAAACAAAAATACGCCGCACAGTGCTAAGGTATCATTAGTGTGTTCAGCTTGAGGGTAGCAGGTCGACCGCCCCAAGATGGCGGCCGTAATTCCTGCGCCGCGACAGTCAATGCGGGGTCTACTCTTATATTGTGTCTATGAATAAAACATCCATAACTTGCTGTAACTCTACAGTTTTGGGATCAGGAGCGGTGCTCCTTGAGCGCCCCCTGCCTAGAGGCCAAGGAACTGCTGGCCTCACCTACAACCCGTTCTTTGCCGTTTCTGATCGCCCAGCAGCACGTAAACATGTTACCTGCACACAGTTTGATGACCAAAACACAATTCGTAATCCACATACATTAAAATATGGAAAATCAGTTCTTAACTGTTTGAACAATTGAATTTACAATCTAGAGACAGAAAGATGCATTCACAGAATGGAAGCCAGCGCAGTAAACATGGGATTGTGCAATCTCAGGGGAGGCCAAGCTCGCTGCGGCCTCACCGGCTTCGCTATCAAGCGCCACCAAGGATTTGAAAATAGCGAAAAGTCTGCGATTTTAAAGAGAATCTGATCAAAAATGAGGAAATTAGATAGAAAAAAACTTATTACAAATGACTAAGTGAATCAAAATTTATATTATATTATTATATATTTTCTTTGCCTGGCCTCACTTGCCTCCCCTGACTGTACGTCACTGGCTGAACCCAAGCTAGATTTATGTTTGAGAAAACAAGCACATGCCGTCATATCTGACATACCAGTAACGAGTTATGCAGACTGACAATGACTAATGCATGTCCGAGAATGATTATGTAAAAACAATACAACATTTTTGTGTTGTGGTTGGAGCTTAACACTGTTCTCACGTTGTTTAGAATCTCATTCTGAATGAAGACGGAGATTAGAGCGGTTGATCATTAGGACACACAGAGGCAAGTGGCTTAAAGTTTAACTTGACAGAGTTAGATCTAAATCCATTATTTAAATATAATCCAGAACCCACAATGAGACTGGAGAGATGTGTTTTTCTTCTGCTGAACTTGGCAGTGTCATCAGCAGTCTCCCTCCCTACAGTAAGTAATTTTGTTCAGATTTGTTGAATTTGATAGTATCATGCATATTACATCTTCTGTCATCATAAGACAACCTCATCTGTTTTATTTGAAATAAAGTATAAGTAAATGGATGCTATGGCCGTGTTACATGTCAGTTACTGTTCAACAACTTGGTCACAGACTAACACAATGACACCAAAACCATTAAAAATTCTGTGTAACCAAACTGTGAAAATATTGGACAAGAAATCAGTATAGTTTTACCACTGTACAAAATTACAAAAAGATAACTTATTAGGTTGTGAGAACACCAACTGAAAAAGTCTCTTTTTCTGTACCAAGTCTGTGTCACACAGACCTGTTAAATCGCATTGTAAAAGTAAAGGTTAACCCATATCTCCTTTGGTCCTAAAGCTCATTAGAAAATCTTAACCAAAATCTTAAACAATAAAACAATGAATAAGCATAACAGCTAATTTGGAGAGCTGCATTTTAAAAGCCCAACGTAATTATCCGTTCTTCGCTGGTGCTAACCAGACTCTATAATACTTTAACTCCAACTTCAAGACTGCAAACTCACACGGCATATATTACTTGTTACTTGTTATTTATTGAGTTTTCAGTGTTTACTTTTAATAGTGAACACATGTAATATATTTTTAACACGTTTGTCTGGGAACAAAATCTTTAACATATATCAAGCTTTCATATAAATTGTCAGTTTTAATTAAATTTTTCAATTTTGCAATATCAGGTAGAGATGGAGATAGTTGGTAAGTGCTCTATGCGTTTTCTTTCATATCTTGGCAGATTTTTTTTTTCTTTTTGAGGAACTAATTTGAACCTCTAAGGAATAATGTTATTTATTTTTTTTAGATGTTGATGAACATGACAACATCACGGAGGGTAAATTTAAATTTCTTTATTCTTTTAAATAGATTTGTGATTAGATCGTTTCTCATTTATAACCACTAACTTCCTGCCCTTAGATTTAACGCTTGATGATATCCGTGAAGTAAGTTTGGTACCACAAGCAGATAATTAAGGTGGTATTTTTAGTACAACATTTATGCACGCCAGTTTTTTCTTCTATAAAAATGTCTCATGCACATTTTATTCAGCCTCCAAACCTTCAAAGGAGCACCATTCTACCTGGTAACAATCTATGGACATCCCCAATTTCCTACGTCTTGGATAGTGGCCTGGGTACGTACTTTTATTCTATGAAAGAAATCTTTTCAAACCATGTTTTTGCATTTTAATAGCTCCATTTTTTAAGGAAACACTCTAGCATAAACCGGTTCACTTCTAAAATCAGGTTGTGCAACTCAGTAAATGCCAGTTTAAAAGCGGCTCTTGCCAACATTTTTATGTGAAGGAAAGACAATTGAAAGTGATTCAGATTAAATAAATTTCTGCTTAAATTTTTCATATGAATATTCCCATGATTTAAAGCTCAGAGCTACACAAAGAATAATATCATGTCACATATTTTCTGTTTCATTGCTTTTAAATTGATTTTGAAATGAAAGACTTGAACGCCAAAGGAGTCATCATGAGAGCCTTTGACCAGTTCAGAGTGAAGTCATGCATCGATTTCAAACCCCGTGATTCTGAGGACTATTACCTAAAGATCCAAAAGTTAAATGGGTAGGTTCTCTATGTTTTCTTCTTATTTTGAACAAAACATACTGATAAAAACATTATGCTGTTAATGTAAACATGAGGACTCAGAAATATAATAATATTTCATACCCTAAAACACATTAATGTAAATAAATAATATTAAATCAGCAGTGTTTATCACAATCTGACCTTTGAACTGTTAGACTGTCTAATTCTCTCCTGTACCTTTTATGGATATGATTGGATCCATGAAAGATATGAGGATCCATGTCTGATCCATGGATCTATGGGTCAGACATGAATGCTTTGTTTATATTTTAGATTTTGAGTATTTTCTTTTGAAAGCAGAAAATAATTAGTTCATCTTGCAATGCAATTTGTAAATGAAATGTTGTCCTGGTTTGAAGATATGTTGCTGTAATCTAGTTATTTTTTGTGAAAAGACATAATCCTATCTTTCTGTTATTCAGGCTTTTAAAGCAATTTAAGATTAATGATTTGCTTTAAATTTAAAATATTTTGACAGCTTAGGATCAGATATGACCCTAGATATTAAAGACTGCACTGACTGGAGTGATTTAGGAAATTTTGGATGGGGTCTTGTTTTGAATTATTAACACACATTGTATAAATACTATTTTCACAATTTCAAAACCGTTCATGGTTTTTATATACTTTATTTATTTGAAGGTTCTGATTGGTGTATTTTCTATTCTAGGTGTTGGTCATATATTGGTAGAGTATTCGCCAATGGACAGGACCTCTCTATTGGTGCTGGCTGTGAATACATTGGCATTGTTGAGCATGAGATTCTTCATGCTCTTGGCTTCTACCATGAACAGTCTCGATTCGACAGAGATAATTATGTACAAATTGTATATGCCAACATCATGACAGGTATAACAGATATTAGATTTTCTTTATATATTGAAATATTTTTACAGTTGTTTTGTTTTTGTAAAATGCATAAGGTATGAAAGTATATCAATCAGTTAGTTATGCTGGGCTAAACATTCAGTTTCCATTCAACATTTGCACACAGGGCACCTCAATGGCTAGCACCACTCTGTGTTGTTTTAAAGGGTTTGTAATGTTCCTTTATATAGGGCTTTATAATTTAATTCAAAAATAATTCTGGATTCATGAAGTTTTAGACCTTAACGCTAAAAATATACACTGCTAAAAATTCAAGGAACAATCTGAAAACACATCAGATCTTTTTGGAAAATACATTATGCAGGATATCCATACTGATATGGATTGGGTAATCTTTTGGAAACAACAGATGTCATATCATTTCATGAAAATGAAAATTATCGACCCAGAGAAATTAAGATGAAGCCACAGAAAAAGTGAAACTGAAAAACTGATGGGGTAGGGCTAATCCAATTTTCTGCAATGTCATTGCGGAACCTCAAAGCGGTGATTGGTAGTTTGTATAGTCCCCACATGCTTATATGCATGCCTGACAACTTCAGGGCATTCTCTTTTCGTCATGACTTCTCCAAGAAAATAACCAGGGCTTCACTGAGCTCCTGAATAGTCTAAGATGCAAACTCAGACTGCCTATAACAATAGGTCTAATGATTTAATCCCGATACCTAATGGCAGTCAGGGTACCATTGAGGGGTATAAATGTCTGTGTTTCACACTATGGATCTTTTTTTATATATATATTTTGCTGTCAAAATCACAGAAGGGTTACTATGCTTCTGTATGGTTTCTGTATGGGTTATAAGACAGCCAATACATAACAGCTAACAAATATATCAGGTCATTCCCACCAAAGGTGGTATTAGCTAAAATATTTGCACACTAAATTAAAACTTTATAAAATGGTAAACAATAATGTTACTTATTAACTGAATTATATAGGAAATAGGAAAACAGCACATAGCTGGATTTTAAATGCAAAATACCCTATTCTTGTATAGCTTTTTATGAAGTCTGACAACCCTAAGGGCTTTACACTACATTCATTCATTAACCCATTCACGCACACATTCACATCCTGATGACAGTGGTGAGCTACATTGTAGCATACAATCGGTGCCACAGGACCCTCTGACCACTAATAGCAGGCGACAGGGGTCAAGTGTCTTGCTCAAGGCTGAGACAAATGGAGGAGGGTTTTAACTGGCAATCCAAGTCAAACTCCCTTCCTCCTGCTCCAATGTCACCCTACATTTAGCATATGTAAACTTTCCCAAAGTAAATGGAGTAGATTGTGATTGTAACGGTTGTTGCTGGTGAACCCGAAATTCAGCCGGACACAGAGTTATGTAAAAAGGAGTTTCATGAAAAAAGGCAAAAAACAAACCAGGAGATGCAGATTTCACTGGTATTGAGTCCAAGCTGGTGGAGCACGGAGACAGGCAGAAAAACACGGTGGCAGAATCACGAGTGCAAGGATGACGATATGATGATCTGGCAGTGAGTAAGTGAGGCAGGTATATTAAGGCAAGTGAACAGGTGAGCTGAGTTGGAACTTAATTAGGGAAAACAAGTGGGAATGGTCTGGGCAGGTGACTGAACTGACTGGGGAGTTAACAGGAAGATGGCAGGGTCTGGCTGACTACTGAATGATAAACTGAGTAAATAGAGCAAAGTGCAAGACAAAACCAAAACAAAAAAAAAAAACTGTGACAAACTAAAACAGAACCATAACTGTGACAGTGAACATATACCATAGTGTCTTTATTCCCTAACAATACCCTACCAGCTCCATATGGCTGCCTTCTAAAACAGCATAAGCTAGAATGCAAATTAATTAAATTAGTGCGCTGTTGCTTAACACATCTGTGTGACTGAACTCTAAATTAGTTAAAGTACATGAAAAGTGTGACCAAAGAAAAACAAGAAAAAAACCTGAAAGAAATCTGAAAGGGGGTAAATATGTTTTTTTACAGCACTGTAAATGTCTGTACACTATTTTCAGTCATGCCCTTAGACATTTCATATCTCCTGTTTTTCTGTTACAAACTGAATATAGACAGCTATGTTCAGTCTCTCTAAACTATAAATGAGTTATGCTTTTTAACAAACACTTCTCAGTAAATTTTTTAAGTGTAGTGTTTTCTGTGTCACCTAGATAAAGAGCATAATTTCAGAAAGGTTGCCAGCAATGAGAGCACCGTCCATGGCACCCCATATGACTACATGTCAGTGATGCACTATGGAAAGGATGCGTTCACCAATGGCGATGGCTCAACAATTATTACCATAGACCCTAAATTCCAAGATGTGATCGGTCAAAGGCTTGAGATGAGTCCTACGGATGCTAAAGAGCTGAACCTCCTCTACAGCTGCAGTGAGTGCTTATAGACTGTTGAACAATATGGAGAAAATGTTGAAATAATAAAAAATTTGTATATTTACTTTTTGTCCTTGGCCTAAGGTAGCACTATTCTTATCACCAAACATTCCATATATGTTTGATACAACCTTTGATTGATAATTAATTTGTTTAGTGCCCTTTAAGTCACTTAGGACTGACCTAAATGCTTGTTGATACCAATAAATTCATACTTTTTTACTTTTTAAACTATTGGTTTAGTTTTATCATATGGAATGAAATTGACCACTTTAGACTGGTCTTAACCCCTATGTTTCACTTACTAAGATATAGAAACTTAACTTATTTGAATTATACCGTTCACAATTTTTGCTTTTCATGACACACTATGAACAGCTCTTAGAACGAACATTGTTTCTGTTTAATTTTTTAACGTTTAATTTAGTGTAATTATTTTAATAATGTTATATTGTTTACCTAACCACCATCATCAAATATTTTCAGAATTACAAGAAAATATTATATTAAAATTAGTGTTGCACCGATACCGATACCAGTATCGGATGGGGCCCCAATCCAGCACTAAAATGGTGGTATCGGTATCGGCGAGTACCAACAAATAGGGCACCAATACCATTTTAATCTTTGTATGTCACTTGAACGCAACCTTCTCTCTCCCGATTGGTATTATACATGTTTTATAAGTTCATGAAAGTTACACTATTTTGGCATTTGAGAGCCAAAAGTTTATTCAACTATTGTCACCCATTCCAGGTAGGCAATAAAAAGTTATACTACCCTAAGAACTATGCAGTTCTTCATATATACACACACCTATCAATTTCAAACAGATGGTATCAATATGGTATCGGTATCGGGCAATACTGCCCAGCCAGGTATCGGGTATCGGTATCGCGACCAAAAAATGGCATTGGCGGACCACTAATTAAAATCAAAACCATACATTGACGCACATAACCTTTCACTTTTTCAGATGAAACTGTTGCTTTTAAGATCTTCTGTGGCTTTTCTAATGGAACAATGTGCAATATGAACCGCTGTTCAACAAATGGTAGTGACTGGGAAGTGGTTACAGACATTGATGGGGATCCAAGCTCTGACCACACCAATCTACCAAGTGGAAGTGGAGATAATGGTACATTTTCCTATTTTTATTTTCTTATTAATGATAATAAAAAATATGATTCTATGATTTGGTAATTTGTGCAATTTCCCCCCTGATATTTTTAATCAGTGTCTATAAAAAACACATTAGATTCTTAGTCATATTTATAGGTGATTTAATTTATAACCCCCCCCCCCCCCATCCCCCCTTCCAACACCCACCTCAGATCCCCCACAAACAACCTCTTACATGCCTACACAACATGTAAATGAACACAGAAGATTGAAAACTATGAACACTATGTTTGTTTGTTCTTTACTCATATTTATTATAGCCCAAAACATGACAAAATAACAACTTCCTTTAGGTTTCCATAACACCACTGCAGCTCAACAAAAGGGGCACTTCATCCATGCAAGCACAGCATCAGGTCAGGAGGGAGATTCGGCCAAACTGGAAACTGAGGTAGTGAAGCTGAAAAGGGGATGTAATGTCCAGTGTCTACAGTTCTACTATTTCCACAGTGGAAATGAGTCAGACGAACTTAATATCTGGATAAGAGAGTTTGAAGATGAACAGTACACCACAGGAACTCCTCGTCTCATGGGGCAGATTACTGGTAATGTACAATTATTAACAACAACTGAACCATTCATGTTATCATTTATCTGTTAGTTGTGTACTACATTCATTTCCACTTTTACATCATGTAATATTGAAATTTTCCAACTAAATAAATTAAAAATTCTTACTCCAGGTCCACCAACATCTCAGTGGAAGCTCCACCATGTTTCTTTGAATGCCACCAAGCCATTCCAGGTTGTTTTTGAAGCTCGCAAAGGAGCAGGAAACTCTACAGGAGGCTTCTCTGTCGATGACATCAATCTCTCAGAGACAGAGTGTCCACATGTTTTCATACAGATCGATGACCTGGAGAATCGTTTGAACACAAGCAGCTCTGGAACCAGAATCTACAGCCCACGACAATACTCTAAAGACGGCTATGCGTACCGTGTAGCTGTTATACTTGACAAACCAAATGTTGGAATGTATGTGCAGCTCTTGTCTGGTGAATTCGACGACCAACTGCAGTGGCCTTGCCTCCAAAGACAAATGATTTTCCAGTTGCTGGATCAAACCCCTAACAAGCAACAGCAAATGTCAAAGCAACAAACTTTCATTTCTGTTAGAACTCAAGTGACAGCTAGTGGTGAGTCTAAAACAAGATTTCGACATTGTAAAGAAACTGAGTTAGGAAAATTAAATCAAATATTTATTCTGAATTCATCTTTGTGTCATATAAACAGGTATCCTTGCCTGGAGCAATCCGAGGGAAAATGGATCTCCAGTTTTTAATGACAAAAATGAAACAGTCTATGGTGGACCTCTCTGGGGGTACAGGAGATTTACAAACGTAGAAGAGTTGCAAACCAGAGAGTTCCTCAAGGGAGGTAGCGCCATTTTCATGTTTAACTTTGAAGGTAGGTTATATGCTGTAATGATGACACTGTTGCAAATTACCCTGATAATATTGCAATAACTTGTTTTTTCTTATCTACAAAACCTGTCAACGTTCTTGGGGTATAAAATATTAAGTCTCTGATATATTAGTTAATGTTTTACACTCACAGAGAACATTTTGCCAATAGGTTGGGGGGGGGGGGATTACAGTGTAAGGTTAATAGTCAAAAGTGCATGTTTAGATTGTTCAGGGATGGCTCAAACACCTCTCACATTTTAACTTCAAAGTGCAACAATTTGCTTTCTGGATCTCATGACTCTTGTCATTCAATAGGTGGGAGTGTAGGGAAAGTGGAGATATGTTAAAATGATTATTTCAGTGACATTGTATTTTCTTTTTCTATTTTTGCTTAATGTTAGATCTCACACCATTGATCAATGGAACTAGCCTACCTTGTCATCAGTTAAGACCAGTGAACATAACAAATCCTCCCCCGAATCTGGATGAAACTCCATGCTCAGCACGGTAAAAAAAAACGATTGTCAAATTAATGACACCTTAGTTCTAACAACTTTGAATTTTCAGACAAAGTTATAAAGTTTATTGATAATCATTTGAGACTATAAAGAGATTTCAGAAATGTTGTTGAATAATGCTGTGATTTTCATAGTGTTCACCTTCTACAGGTATTCATATACAGGTCCTTCTCAAAATATTAGGATATTGTGATAATGTTCATTATTCTCCATAATGTAATGATAAAACTTGAACATTCATATATTCTAGTTTCATTTTACACTCACTGAAATATTTCAGGTCTTTCATTGTCTTAATATGGATGATTTTGGCATACAGCTCATGAAAACCCAACATTTTTATCTCACAAAATTTGTGAACCACATTAAGGCTGGTTCACACGGCAGGATTTTTAAAATAGTTGGCCGATTTTCAAAGCCTGAGAGACACCACACGTAACGATAAAAAATCCTAGATGAAACAGGTTTTTGTCATACAGTGTGTGGTGTCCGGTCAGACGACAAACTCAACACAACACACATTTTTCTTAAGATCATTCAGAAATCCGATGGGAAATCCTGTGAATCCTCTCAAGATCAAACGTGAGAATTTAGATGCAAACTCTAACCAAAATAAAGTCCTGACAAGGATTGGATTAGAACAGGGGTCCGTTCTTCGTACGTTGCTTAAAACATCCGAGATCAAATGAGACATCCAAGATGATTTCATCCGGCTAATCATGATCCGGCTAATTGGGTTCTTCAAACACACCTGTTGTTTATGATTAGTATCGCTGGATTGAGTTATCTGAGACAACTGCGCGTTCATGCGTTTGTTTAAAAGGGGAAATGTATCGATAGTAGAAACAATGATCAGCAGCGCTGCTATTGGCTGTTCAGCATGGCCAAAGAACGCCCACAGTTTCTCTCCCAAGCAGAACACGAGCTTTTAATGGAAGGTTATGCCGAATTTGAGTCATTAATTAAAACACCTCAAAATCTGTCGCTGAGTTAGCGACGTACGAAGAACAGACCCCAGGTCAATATTGGTTGAAAAACAGTCTAATTATCATTTTCCCAAACTAGTTTTATTTGTATATCTCAAGCAATTGCTCCTTTTTTTACATGGAAATATATCGCAATCTTTGTAATTTGATGAAAAAAACTATTCAGGAACATTTTGTCAATCCATGATTGTGATCAGAAAGTGGATCTGCTCAGCAGAATATACAGTATAGTAACTTTCTCCAGAATAGACCTCCAAATTTGATATGTTTATTTTTAAATGAAAGAAAACAAGGTTGGCATGTTTTGATGTCTTGCCCTAAATTACATCTACTGATGTTTCTGCTTCAACTAGGATGTTGTGTAACACCACCAGAAGGTGGTGCTGATAGCATGGCAGCCGCCGTAATGTCAGTCTGCCCCAGGACAACTGTGGCTACAATGTAGCTCACCACTGTCAGCGTGTGAATGTGTGCATGAATGGGTGAATGACTGATTGCAGAAGTATGAAACACTTTGGGGTCCTCAGACTGGTAAAGCACGATGAGTGCAGGCCATTCACCGTTTACCATTTGTGAGAAAACAATAGACTCAGTACTAACTACTTTAGTGGCGTCATATAGGAGACAAAGATAGCTAATATGATTAGCGCTGAACCAGTCTACAGGATGAGACATACAATTAGTCACAGAAAAGTTTTGCCAATAGCTATGTCTAGGAGAGAAATAGGGTTAATCGCTGAAATACATTTTCCAAGAATCTGTCTAGTGATCCATGTGTATCTAAAAATACGTTCTATATCATGTATTAACATCAATCATGCTTCATAAATTCCTGTTTTTTACCTATATCTTTTTTTCTAATTTTACAGGAATCCATCTAACACCCATCAATCTCCTACTGTCACGATTTGGGTTTTGTTATGGTTTATGTTAGTTATTTGATTACTAGTTCTCTCTCCAGTCTTAGTATTAGCTCTGGTTTTTATTATTTACTTGTGTTCTGTTTAGTCTTAGTTTGGTTTTATAGCTTAGGTTTGGTCTTTATGGTTATTTTGTTTCTGGATTAGTCTAGTTTAAGTTTCTGTTTTGGTTTAGTGATTCTCTTAATTTAACCAATTGTGTCATAGGTTTAGTTTCTGTTTTTAGGTTGGGTTTGTCTTGATTTATCCTGAAAGTGTAATGATTGATTAAAACAGAACCCAGTATTCAGCCGGACACGGAGCTAATGCTTACAAGGATTTATTAGCAGGAGATCCAACAGAGCAGGAACAGAACAGAAACCGGTAACTCAGAGGCAGATAACTGGAGGGGAGTAGGCAGAGCTTCAGCAGTCGGACTGGTAGGGATGGATGAGCAGCAGAACAGTCCGGATCCGGGTAACAGACAGGACCCCAAAGTCCTCAAGGGTTCTCCCAGCTCGGTTACTCACAGGCAGGCAGGTTCTTGTTCCAGAAACCAAGTGGACAGGTTTCGAACAGGCAGATAGAATCAGACTGGGGACAGGGAGGCTCGGAAACAGAGAACGAACAATAACAGGTCGGGTAACAGGCAAAACTAGAAGACAGAATGGCTGGAAGCTCTTACCAATGGTTTGAGTAGAGACGTTCTGGCACTGGAGGATGACTTGAACAGAGCTTATATGCAGGTGGAGACAGGTGAAGCCAGTAGAGGTCGATTGCAAGCAGTGTGGGGAGTGACCAGGTGTGTTGATTAATAATCAGATCAGCTCCAGTGCCAGCAACATTACAGAAACTGTGCACCCCATGATGCTAAACTCCTGGCTAGTGTATGTTTTAGCATTAGGGGGAGACTGCACAGTCGACACCCACCAAGGGCCTTGCATCGTCGTCGACTCCGCCCTCGAAGGGCCCTGCATCGTCGTCGACTCCGCCCTCGAAGGGCCGTGCTTCGTCGTTGACTCCGCCCTCGATGGGCCGTGCTTCGTCGTCGACTCCGCCCTCGAAGGGCCCTGCTGATATAATTATCAGACAGCATTGTCACGATTCTGTTCTGGTATATGTTATTTTTTTGGTTAAATTAGCTTTCCTGTCTTAGATTAGTTTATATTGTTACTGTTTTTGTTATCCTGTCCCTGTATTAGTTCTGGTTTTCATCATGTGCTCTGTTAGTTTCTGCTTTATTTTCTATCTTAGGTTTAGTCCTTATGTTATTCTGGTTCTGTATTTACCTAGTTTAGATTCTGTTCCCTTCCACTGGTCCTGGCAGCTCCCACAGTCACATCCCCACCCTTGATCACTTCCACCTGTTCTGATCAATTAGTTTCACTCTGTTTCATCTGTGCACTCCACTATATAGTTCTGCCTCAGCCTTCAGTTCTCCGCCAGTTCATTTACGAGCCCATGGTGAGTTTTGTTCTAGCGTTCTCTTTTCTGATTGACCTGTCGATGCAAACACAATTGCCTCCTGATTCTGAGCCAGCCTGAACCCGTTTTTCCTGCCCTATCTGATTGATTAGTCGTTTCACCGACCCAAATCTGCCTTAGGATTATCCAAGCTTGCTTTATCCCTGTCTGTACTTCTGCCTGTTTTTGGACTGCTTTTTGTGTACCGGTTTTTGGACTGCCATACTGACCATTGAGCCCGCCTGTCCCTGTCTTGCCAGTCTGAGAGCAATAAAACGTCTTGAAAACATATATTCCGCTTGTCGGCCTGAATACTGAGTCCACCTGTTCAGTTCCGTTCTTTACAGAATGATCTGGCCCTAACATGCATTCAACAGCTAACAAGCAGCAGAACCGGTCAACATGAACCAGAGGCCATGACATGAACCCGCTTCCTGCTTGGAGCGTTTGCTCCGGGAGAATTATTGTTCTCGACGCTAAAACCTCGTTCCCGGTTATAAGAAGAGAGAGTTACTCACCCAGAGAATCCGGTGTATGCTCCGCTCATGGTTTTAATCAATGTCAGTTTCAAAACTCTGTGAGGCTGTGGAATGGCCAGTCTTATCTACCATTTTCATGTTCCAGCGTGTTTAATTACCGATTAGAGCTGTTCATGCTGGCTTATCAGTCAATGTGAAGCATTAAGAGCTTGCTCCAAACAGCCACGGCAAAGGCAGCCGTCAACCCACTGACAAAAAAAAACAAAACAGCTCCACGAAACCAGAAACCCGACTGTGCAGCCTAGTGGTAAAACATGTTGCTGTTTTACATTTATGAAATAAAAATGACAACTTACAAGATGATACACAAACAAAGGAGAACTAAAGCACGCACCACTAGGGAATTTGCGAGAATAATAAAAAAATATTTTCTTTACACTGCTCAAAACAAATAAAGGAAGGAATTGAATAGCGTACCGCGCACGTGACGTCACCATCTCATGAGCAACGCCCCATGCGGCTAAGGTAGGACAAACAGGTTGGGAGCGCTCATAGCAACCAGCCATTACACGTACAACAGATACAACGATATGACCGACTTTTCAGCTGTTAAACTATCGCAAGAAGAAGTCCCAGGCGCCCAGTTTACTGGTAGAACTGTCGAACAACATACCAACGTTCAGCTCAAACGATGGTTTGAGTGTCGAGGGCTTAGAAAGACTGGAAAACGGGCAGAGTTGATAGAACGGTAAGTCGATATTTTTTTCCTGCTCGGCGTTCAGGGCGTCATCTGCCGTTTTTTCTGTTTGTAATCACCGTCCAGGAATCGGTATATTTTGCCAATCAAAATAACTGTTACATACCTGACGCGAGCAGGCCAGCTGGACCGTGCGCATTGGTGGCAGAGGCAGGCGAGCGACGCCAGAGGCGCCTTTGGTGAGTGACAGGGACCCAGACCAGGGGGTCGAGCCCGGCTCGAGCGAGGCGCACGGGTGGCACCGGGCGTCAGGGGAACAGAGGGGAGAGAGGAAAGACGATACAACCCCTCCACGAGCCGACGTCCGGGCCCCGCGGGTCAGGATGTTTTTTCGGGTTGAACTGTTGTGAAGGCCAACCGCACAAGTGTACCCAGCGCACACAATTCTCCTTGGCAGTCTTGAATTTCGGGAAATTAATGAAGAAAACATCCTTCATATGCGGCCTATCAGCGTACCTCGAGTCACAAAAGCAGTCGTTTTACCGAGTAAAACCAAGAGTAACGTACAGCTCTTTTACAGCGAAAAAGCGGAGGACAACGCAAGTTTGTCCTACCGCGTACCACGTGATATGACGTCACGTTCTAAAAATGTCTCGCTCTCGGAACGCTATTGAAGTCAGTTTAAGGTCTGGAATATTGACCTGATCGGTTTAGTAGCAGAGGGGGTTGTTGATCAGTTTCAGCTGTTATGGTGTTAATGAAATTAACAACAGGTGGCAACTCCCAAAAACAGCAATGGGTTCAAAGGTGGAGGCCACAGATATTTTTTTCAAATTTTTTCAGCTTTTCAGCAGTTTTGCATTTGTCCACCATCAGTGTCACTACTGGTAGCATGAAGCCATGCCTGAACCTTAGAGGTTACACAGGTAGTCAATTCAATTCAATTTATTTATATAGCGCCAAATCATGAAACATGTCATCTCAAGGCACTTTACAAAATCAAGTTCAATCATATTATACAGATTGGGTCAGATTATACAGATTGGTCAAAAATGTCCTATATAAGGAAACCAGTTGATTGCATCAAAGT
Source organism: Fundulus heteroclitus (assembly GCF_011125445.2). Taxonomy (NCBI): domain Eukaryota; kingdom Metazoa; phylum Chordata; class Actinopteri; order Cyprinodontiformes; family Fundulidae; genus Fundulus; species Fundulus heteroclitus. Next base: position 36,104,174 of record NC_046363.1, read on the forward strand.
CCCGACAAGCAGCATTCACTCCTGGGGAACCGTAGAGCCACAGGGAGAGTCGTCTGCATTGTACATGGCTTTGCTGCAATCCCTCATACTGAGCAAGCATGAAGCGACAGTGGGAAGAAAAACTCCCCATTAACGGGAAGGAAAACCTCCGGCAGAACCGGGCTCAGTATGAACGGTCATATGCCTCGACCGACTGGGGTTACAGAAGACAGAGCAGAGACACAAGAGAGTCCAACTCCACAGCAATATGTGCCATTGCTAGAAAGTTTGCTGTGTCTCCCAGCAGTCTCAAGAGCATGGAAGAGATTCCAGGAGGCAGGCATTTACTCCAGGAGAGCCAGACAGGACCTTTGCAGGCCCTTAATTTGTCATCAGGACCAGGATGATTGGCCGGAATTAATTATATAGCTGTATTGTTAGTTTTTGAGAGTTGGAACTCTCATCATCACCTCAATTCTCACCCTCATATGGGTGATCAAAACATCGCTCCTTTAACCCAAGCCAATAACAACCCTAACGACTCCTCGTTACAGAGGAGTGGACCAGTTTTGGTCCAATCTGCAGGCTTAATGTCTTTAACGACAGCCCATTAATAAGGGGTGGACTTGTTTCGGTTTAATTTGCATGTAATCTAAGCCATTACAAGGCCTTTGTTTGGGCAGTAGTATAAAGCTTGGTACTCATCATTACACTAGACCTTTTAAATTGGGAAACTTCCTGGAGAGGGAGCGAAACGTCTTCAACTACGGAAAACAAGTCCAGTTACTTTGTTTTTTACTTTTTTTGGAATGACCACGACCTGGATGACTGAGAATCTTCACCAGCATACGTCATTGTCCAGAAGACATCTGAATTGGCAAGTCCAGCACTGGTTCACTGAGTTCATGTCACAGACGTGGCAAAGTCTGGAGAAACTGCAGTGAATCAAGAGTCAATAATGTTTTATTGTCACCGTAAGTTACCTTGGTGAAATTATTTTGTTTTGAGACAGACATCGGGGCACAAACAATCTTTAGGGTCTGAGAAGGCTACAGTACATTCACACTGCAGGTCTTGATGCTCAATTCGGACTTTTTGCTGAAATCAGATTTTTTTAGGTCGCCGTTCATACTACTCTTAAATGCGGCCATCATCAGACTTCTGTCTGAAAGTTTCAAGTGACCGCACAGTGACCCGCATGCGCAGATAACAGAAGGAGACGTCACAGAGAAGTGCACTGTTTGAGGAAGGAATGCTGAATGTAATTCAGCATTCTGTTGTTTCTAGAAGTGCTGTTCTGCTGTTTCTAGAAGTGTTGAATAAAATTTTGTTTAAAAAAGCCTAGAAAAAAAAACAAATAAAAAAACGTGGATACCGGCCGGCATCTTCTTGTTATTATTAGACAGCTGTTGAGCAATGGGAGCCGACAATATTAAGACCACATCATAGTAGGAAGAAGTAATATAAGAAGAAAGCAGCACAGCTAGTAACAACGGTCTTTTATGGAGCGCTAACTGCTACCACTGTGTGTGGATGTGTAGTGAGAGACAGGAGAGTGACGTGAAAGATGGATGAAATACCACATGACTGTTTAGACTGTGGACACTTATATATCTGGCATGTATCCAAATTTGTACCACACATGGATGTGGCATGAATTGGATTTTTGGGGGCGGTGAAAAGATCGGAATTGGGCCGTTCACACTGTTGGAAAAAAGACAGATGTGGGTCCCATATGGGCAAAAAGATCGGATTTGGATCGCATTTCCCTGCAATGTGAATGTAGTCTAAGACCCGTACCAAGTTCCCAAAATCAGTCCTTTTTGAACGATATGAATTACTGTGATATTGCATGAATTAATAACTCAACGTATATTTTATGGTACATTTATACCTGCAGTAAATTCTTTGCAAAAAACTTAAAGCTTCATATACAGAACTGTGCAATGAAAAATTCCTGATAAGTTAGAGTGTGTAATATGTATTCATAGTAGTGTTGTTAGGCCTGGAGATGAGTCAATGAGTGTCAAAAACATTTGGCTTCAAAGCTTCTTTCTTGATTTTACTGTTATTCATTTTATTTTATTTTTTTGCATTTTCCCAATGTCTTTTAAACTTACTCCAGTCTGAAATATATGACTTGGACAATTAAAAAAAAAAATGTAAAATAGTTGATAATTTTAGAAATCCCTGTTGTAGATGCACATTTTATATAAACAACATCCCTTTGCTAACTTAAACTGAGCTCTTCTTTAAACGAATCACAAATGCTTTACCACAGTTGTATCTGAAGCAACTGAGTTTTCGCAGTTTTTCTCATTGAAGACATTTTGACATCTATCCAGGAATTTTAGTCAGTTCTGGGGGCTGCCAATTGGGTAACCTGTAGTTGGAGTTTGGCTGTTTTTAAGCACCTATAGGCGTTTCATCCCAGGTAATTCCAAGTCAGATGCTAAACAACGACCCATCCGTCACACTCCTGGATTGTTAGAGTCTGTCGTTTGGCGGAGTTTACTTGGCAACCTGAATCACGATAAGACTGCTCATGTAATTTCTTTGGAATGAGTTTCAAAGTACGAGAAGAAGATGCGAACATACCCCCCCCCCCCTCCCTATTCAGTGTTGACTTTTCTTGTCTGAAAAAGATGGCTTCTCTCAGCCCTCTTTCAAATCATTCGTCCTTTCGGTCCAAATCTGAACATCATGGCCATCAAAGTGTATCCTTTGCTTTTAAGGTGGATTTTAAGTGGATTGCTGTATGTAGACCCCAGCTGCTGGTGCTCCTGTGCTGCACCATAAATGTAAAGTAAACTAAAGTTTTATTTTCTCTGCTTTAATGAACTACCCAATGAGTACTTACATCTTATTGTTTCACTGTTTGTTCCACTCCTGAGCCAGAACTGCAGAACATTCCTTGTCCAGTAGAAAGTGTTACACTGCCACCTAGTGGTGAAATAGTAACAGAGCAGCAGTCTTTTCTTAGTTCAATCTGAATTGGCAGTTTAACATAGTTGATTTAATGGTGTTTGCTATGAAGGCAGATTTGTGTCTTTATTATTCAATCAAAAAAAAGGTTGCTTCAATCAAAAAATATATTTACAATTAAAAAAAATTCACTCCAATTAAAAAAAACCTTTTCAATCAAAGAAAAAAAAGTATTTGAATCCAAAAATATATTTGAGACTCAAAAAAATACATTTGAACACTGATTTTCTTTGATTGAAAATGTTTTCTTTGATAGAAGTCAGTTTTTTTTTGTTTGAAGCAATGTTTTTAATTGAAGTAGCATTGTTTTTTGATTGGACCATATAATGGGTAGGACATTTGTGTCTTTATCATTCAATCAAAAAATAAGTTGCTTCAAACAAACAAACAAGGGAATCAATAAAAAAAAGTCACTTCAATCAAAAGATAAACGTTTTCAATCATAGAAAATAGTTTTGAATGCAAATAAAATATTTGAGACTCCAAAAATTGCATTTGAACACTTTTTTTTTTATTGAAAATGTTTTCTTTGATTGAAGTAATCTTTTTTTGTGTTTGGGGTATACATGGGTAGGACATTTGTGTCTTAATCATTCAATTCCAAAAAAGTTGTTTCAATCAAAAAAATATTTTCAATAAAAAAAAAAAAAATTAAATGCAAAAAAAAATTACCCGTCAATAAAAAGGTATTGAAGAGAATGTGTTTTTTCGTTGTTTTTTTTTTTTTTTTTTTGAAGAAAAAAAAAATTTGAAGTTCAACATTTTTTGATTAAATAACTTTTTTTTTAAGAGAAAAAAGTTTTAAAGTTCAATTTTTTTTGATTGAATCATTTTTTTTTTAAGTGAAAAAAGTTTTGAAGTTCAGATTTTTTCGTTTGAATCACTTTTTTTTTTGAAGCTCAAAAAGTTTTGAAGTTCAAATTTTTTCGATTGAATCATTTTGGAACAAACGTACCGTGGTGGGCGGGTGCTTCTCTATTGGTCAGACATGTTTGATTGACAAGTGTCTACACCAACGACGTCTTTCTGACAAAGAAGTCTTGTTCGGCACTCCCCAGGCCAGACAGCTTTTTACCAGCAAGAGGGAACAGCGGTGAAGTTGTCGGTAAGTAGATAAAACAGGTTGAAAATAATTGTTGTCATGTTATTAGCCTATTCTGTTGATATTTACAATAAATTGTACGCTTACTAACTTTGTTCACGTTGAGGAATGTTTGTAATGGTGTGAGGTTAGATGTCTAAATATTTTCAGACAGGCAAGCAAAGTGGGCGAACCTATGGCCCCCACGCAGCAGCTTGCTATGTGCTAAAGAGCTACTGTGTTGAGTAAAGTAGCCACAGCGCTGCCTGTTTAGTAGATGCTTTTATCTTGAGAGCGGGATATAGGCTGCTTAAGCTGCTGTTAGTCGAGGTGCATGCGTCTCTCTCCCCCCTCCCCCCATACATTTACCGCTGGGTCCGGTGTCGGCCAAGTGCCATGTACTGTGCAGGGTATGGCAGGCCGTTTTAACATTTATTAGCTTGACTGAATATGTATACCAGACATCTCAAATACATTCCTTCCTAGTCAAAATTTACATTTCAGACATCTACAATAACATTTGTCCTATCTAAAATGAATATTTCAGATATCTTGAATATAATTCAAAGTAGTACAAATTACGTCACTTTCCCCATTCATGTGTATAGGGCTTTTATTTACAGACATCTACAATAACATTCTTCCCATCTAAAATAAACATTCCAGATGTCTAAAACTGAATTCCGACTAGGATGAAATCTAATTTCAGATCTCCATAATCCAGTCAATACTAGTCATCATCATTTCAGATATAAAAAATAAATAAAACATTCTAGATATCCAGATATATAATTCTTGACATCAAAAATATATTTCTACTAGTAGAAATGACATTACATATATCCACTACTGATTATATGACGAATTAAATTTGGAATTTCAGATATCTAAAATTTCAATATGCCTATACAAGGTTGTGTTGTGAATTGGCACTATATAAATAACATTTAAATAAATTGAATTGAACTTCTGGTCACAAAAAACCAAAACTTTTAAAATAAGATTATAGAATTGTTACATTACAGTTAATCTTTCTCCTCTTCCCATCTCTCAGAGTTACCCTAAAAGCCATTTTGTCTTAGCTGATCAGTGGAGTGGACATGAGTATTTCTCCAGACAGCCATCAAATAAACGTCACATAGTGCTAGGGTATTTTGTATGTCAGGGTTCGTTTTTAATCATGCCTTCCTCATTCTAGTGAATTCAGTCTATTTTAAGCAGAGGAATTTAGTCTTGGGTAGTCATTTAACTAACCATCCTTTTATGTTTCTTCTGCAGCATTGGAAGCAAAGTTGTACTACTTTGTAGCAAAAATGATTACAGTCTGTGTTGTCCGTGGAGGAGTTGCCCACCATTTTTTCTCAGAAGGGCTGTTTCAGCAATTTGCGGGCTTCCAAAGGCCCCTTTCAGACCAGAAGTTCTGCATGATCACAAACTCCGGGAGCAGCTAATCAAGGTATGAGTATAAACTGTCATTTGTCACCTTCAATACTTTTTAAAATGCTTAGTCCTGGATAATGTGGGCCTACCACAGATGAGGCTTAAAAGCCTCTGTGTGAAGTTTGCATGTTCTCCCTGTGTATATGTGGCCCCCTTCAGGCACACCGGTTTCCTTCCATTGTCCAAAGACATGCACTTAGTATGAGTTTATTGGTGGGACTCATGTGTCCGTCCATCCATTTTCAGACCCGCCTAATCCCTGATGGGGTGGCGGGGGTTGCTGGTGCCTATCTCCAGCGGTCACTGGGGGAGAGGCTGGGTGGACTCATGTGTATTCATCTTTATTCAGACAAAAGAAAGTGAAATCACCAATGAGGCTAATTTTGCCATTGAAGAAGCTGCAGACAGCATCAAGGGTTGCCTTAGGCATGTCCCAAACTGGAGAAAAAAGGACTCCCTAGTTCGCTCCGCTGTCAAGTTTATTGTCAACGGACCTATGAGAGTTGCCCACGACCAGTAAAATATTCACACCCTCTTATCTTAACAAAGGTGTTGATGTTGTCATAAGATCTGAGGGGAAAAAATGGGTTCCTCCATGTTTCTGTTAGCATACTTGTGTTGTGGTGCCTTTATCAGTAAGATTGATGGACAGGGATATTAATCTATACTTCTAAAAACCACCAACCAGGCCAGAAATCTGGATTTAGTGACAGATTCAGACCTAAATTTTAAGAAACAAGTTAAGGCAATTACAAAATCAGCCTTAAGAATATCAGATGAAATGTGTGATTACTTTGCAGGACCTGGAGAAACTAGTCCTTCTTTCATCTGCAGTCAGCCTAATTATTGTAACAGCATGTTTACAGATTTACCATTTAAATATACAGGGGTTGGACAATCAAACTGAAACACCTGGTTTTAGACCACAATCATTTATTAGTATGGTTTAGGGCCTCCTATTGCGGCCAATACAGTGTCAATTCGTCTTGGGAATGACATAAACAAGTCCTGCACAGTGGTCAGAGGGATTTTAAGCCATTCTTCTTGCAGGATAGTGGCCAGCAGGTCACGACGTGATGCTGGTGGAGGAAAATGTTTCCTGACTCGCTCCTCCAAAACACCCCAAAGTGGCTCAATAATATTTAGATCTAGTGACTGTGCAGGCCATGGGAGATGTTCAACTTCACTTTCATGGTCATCAAACCAATCTTTCACCAGTCCTGCTCTGTGTATTGCTGCATTGTCATCCTGATACACGGCACCTCCTTCAGGATACAATGTTTGAACTAGTGATGGGTCGATGAGGCGTCATGAAGCGTTTCAACACATTGCCAAACTGTATTGATACTGGGCCGATACTGTGTCACTGAACACTGACACCTGCTGGACCTTAAAAATCCCTACAGCCAACCTGGTTGACAGAGTTAACTGACACTGATTTGATGACCAAGTATACACAATACAATTTAAATCATTGTATGTTGCATTGCATTATTTTATATTTTCATTTGAATTAAACATATATTTGATTTTTTTTTTTTTTTAGATACAGTCAATAAATAATGTGAACGAGGATGCTTGTGGACTGGCTTTTATATTTATTTATTTATTAAAACATTTTTGCTACATGACCTTTCAATGCCGCCCAACCGTAAAGGCGTCTGCCCAACCTATCCATCAGTGGTGCGCTCCGATCAGCACCTGCTGCTCACAGAGCGAGACTGTGGTACAACACCATCACACCAGAGTTGCAACATGGTTAAAAATGAACCATTATTAACCGTTACTTTGTTTACAGTTCAACTTGGATTTTATTTACTGCGCAGCATATCTTTGCTGTGCGCAAATGCACACGCGTGCAGCTTAGAGGGAATAGAAACAGTTTGGCGTGTCAGTCAGTCAGGTTGTGGCTTCACTGAGTCAGGGCCTTGAGCCAGCAGGTCAAATTGATCAGAGTCTGGCCTGCTTGGCTCCACAAAAACCTTCCTACACCGCCGGGGATGAGGAGGGTGAAAAATCCTCCAACTCAAAAGACCGAAACGTGGCGTAACTACCAGCATAACTCTGCTCACTCTCCATGATTCAGTACAGCAAATCAAGCAGCCTGTCTCACTCTCATATATATATATATATATATATATATATATATATATATATATAAATATGCCACAAACTGTTGGGGTACGGCATATGGTAAGCCCACCTTGCAACAGTCCGACTCCACCTTCTTGCAGCAGATGTCAGGTTTGTCCTTCCCAACATTTAGCGTACCCTGGCCCGTGTGACAATCACATCTTGAGCACGAAGCAGCACCCTCATCATCTGAAAAATACAAACATGAAAGCATTAATGATTAAAAAATACTCTCACAAGCGGATCCAACTTAAATATCAATTTTCTGTAGAAAAGACAAACCTCATTCCCAGAGTTTGGATACTGGTCCTGCAATGTGCTCACACGCTCTTGCAGCTGATTGTCATCTAAGGCAGACAGTCTTCCTCTTATGTGTAGGTCCACCAGCTTTGATTTGTTGTTCAAAAACGACGAGGAACATCCCATCATTTTTGCCTTTTTTTTGATTGTATGTCCTTGCTTCATAAGGACGTCTATGTGCTCTCTGGTAACAATAGATGGTCTGCCACTCCGCCCTAGGAAAACAAATGTTAAGTATTACATTTTATACAGAAGACAACCCAATCTTTAACAGCAAAAAAATAAAATAGAAATCAATTAATAAAAAAAAAAAAGAAAAGAAATTTTGTTTGTGAGGACTTACCTGAACTAACCCGCCTTATGAAGAAACGACGATCCTCGGTTCGATGGAAATGAGCTATTGCTAGCACTCCAACCTCAGTCAAACTGCTTTACTGTTCATTGTAGGTTTCTGTAGACAATAAATGTTCAATTCTGTGAAGGTTTCTTACACAACTTTCTATTGAACGTCGCTCTCTGTCGCTACACATTCCCTGGCTAAGGGCTCGCTCAGTTTCATGCCCTTTTCTTGCAATTCTGTCAATTACTACCAACGCAAATTGACGGACAGAAAGCGGAATTTACAAAGTTGGATGTCTTACATATTGGTTTCAAAACTTTTGATCATTGATTTTTGATATCTGAAATAAAAACTATGACCGGTAAAAAATGGATTATGGAGATCCAGGATTAGTTTTCAGACATCCAGAAAGTTTATTTTACATAGGAAGAAAGTTATTTTAGATATCCGAAAGTAAAATCCCACTACACATAAATGGGAAAAGTGATGTAATTTCTACTATAAATAATTATATTTAAGATATCTAAAGTTTCCACTTTAGATAGCAAGAATTCTGTTGGAGATATCTGAAATACACATTAAGTCAAGACTTTAGCACTGCAAAAAGGGAACTAAAAGTGAGTAAAACTTTCTTGAAATCAGTGTATTCTTCCTTGATTTGAGCAGCTAAATAAGACTATTTGCCAATGGAATGAGTATTCTTACCCCTAAAAGAAGGTTATTAGCTATTCTGCACTTGAAATAAGATGATGTAGATGAACTGTTATTATTTTAAGTGCAAAAATCTTATTCCGTATTTGAGATGTCTGGTATACATATTCAGTCAAGCTAATAAATGTTAAAACGGCCTGCCATACCCTGCACAGTACATGGCACTTGGCCGACACCGGACCCAGCGGTAAATGTATGGGGGGAGGGGGGAGAGAGACGCATGCACCTCGACTAACAGCAGCTTAAGCAGCCTATATCCCGCTCTCAAGATAAAAGCATCTACTAAACAGGCAGGGCTGTGGCCACTTTACTCAACACAGTAGCTCTTTAGCACATAGCAAGCTGCTGCGTGGGGGCCATAGGTTCGCCCACTTTGCTTGCCTGTCTGAAAATATTTAGACATCTAACCTCACACCATTACAAACATTCCTCAACGTGAACAAAGTTAGTAAGCGTACAATTTATTGTAAATATCAACAGAATAGGCTAATAACATGACAACAATTATTTTCAACCTGTTTTATCTACTTACCGACAACTTCACCGCTGTCCCCTCTTGCTGGTAAAAAGCTGTCTGGCCTGGGGAGTGCCGAACAAGACTTCTTTGTCAGAAAGACGTCGTTGGTGTAGACACTTGTCAATCAAACATGTCTGACCAATAGAGAAGCACCCGCCCACCACGGTACGTTTGTTCCAAAATGATTCAATCGAAAAAATTTGAACTTCAAAACTTTTTGAGCTTCAAAAAAAAAAAAGTGATTCAAACGAAAAAATCTGAACTTCAAAACTTTTTTCACTTAAAAAAAAATGATTCAATCAAAAAAAAATTGAACTTTAAAACTTTTTTCTCTTCAAAAAAAAAAGTTATTTAATCAAAAAATGTTGAACTTCAAATTTTTTTTTTCTTCAAAAAAAAAAAAAAAAAACAACGAAAAAACACATTCTCTTCAATACCTTTTTATTGACGGGTAATTTTTTTTTTGCATTTAATTTTTTTTTTTTTTTATTGAAAATATTTTTTTTGATTGAAACAACTTTTTTGGAATTGAATGATTAAGACACAAATGTCCTACCCATGTATACCCCAAACGCAAAAAAAGATTACTTCAATCAAAGAAAACATTTTCAATTAAAAAAAAGTGTTCAAATGCAATTTTTGGAGTCTCAAATATTTTATTTGCATTCAAAACTATTTTCTATGATTGAAAACGTTTATCTTTTGATTGAAGTGACTTTTTTTTATTGATTCCCTTGTTTGTTTGTTTAAAGCAACTTATTTTTTGATTGAATGATAAAGACACAAATGTCCTACCCATTATATGGTCCAATCAAAAAACAATGCTACTTCAATTAAAAACATTGCTTCAAACAAAAAAAAACTGACTTCTATCAAAGAAAACATTTTCAATCAAAGAAAATCAGTGTTCAAATGTATTTTTTTGAGTCTCAAATATATTTTTGGATTCAAATACTTTTTTTCTTTGATTGAAAAGTTTTTTTTTAATTGAAGTGAATTTTTTTTTAATTGAAAATATATTTTTTGATTGAAGCAACCTTTTTTTTGATTGAATAATAAAGACACAAATCTACCTTCATAGTTTGCGTAATTTAGGTGAGCTCATCAAACTAATCTAAACACGACTAGGACGCCATCCGACATGCATCATTTCAGATCGTCGTCCACTACAGCGTAGCTTCCCAAGTCAGTGATTTGAGTCAAATTATTTCCTGGAGAAATAATAAATTACATTAATAAAATCAAGTGTCCTAACGGTTATTGTTTTTTACTGGGCAAATCATTCTTTAAAATGTAATTTCCTCAAATAACGCTTTATTTAACACAGATTTGCATTGTGAATGGGTTTATCACATGTACCAAACCAGCGCAGGACTGCCAGGCTAATCAGACGCTGATGAGGCTCACCGCACCACTACAGAATACTCTTTGAACTCATTCCTTCAGTGGGGACAGCCAGTAGGAAACAGTTTTGTTAAGCTGTTCCCCCACCTTTGGTGTTTACCACTATTTTAGACAATTCGAATCAGTAGTGCTTGCTTGGTTAAGTTGGTGTTCCCTTTGCATGTGTGTGTTTCTTTTCTCTTTTGGGTTGGTTTGAGTTACTTCAAACTGACCTGTTTGAACATTTAGAAACTTAATTTACACTTTGCATTCTTAAGATTGTCAGACCTTTCTTTTGTTTTAAATTGGGTTATATTGTTTGGTGTTTGTAAAACCATCTTTTTGTAATAAATCACCTTTTCATTCCACTCATTTCTCTTGACATATTTTTATGTTGCCGTCCCTGAACCCCTAGACCTTGGGGGCGTAATATAAATAAAGCTAATCTAACCTGATTCCCCATAATTTGAGATGAACTTTGGTTCTCTAACTTAGACCTGCAGTGAACCAGGATTCACTGAATCATTCTGATGATGGTTCTCAACTATTGTATTTGTCCTTTTGTTTCTTTTGTGTGCACATAGTAAATTAGCTTCTTTTTATATTAATTTTCTTAGTAGATTTGTAAGTAAGTAAACGTTATTTATATAGCACCTTTCACAGGATAAAAACCACAAAGTGCTTCACAACTAAAACAACCATAAAACAACACAAACTAAAAATAATGACAGAATAAATACAACATCATAGTATAAAACTAGTTCAAAACTAGTTAAAAGCCAATCAGAACTGCTTCTTAAAAGAATAAACATAATCAAGACAGCGTAAAGGCCGACAAGCAGGAGCAAAACAGGAATGAGACAGGTCAATAACAGGAGGTCAATACAAGGAATGCTGGATAGTCTACTCAGAAAAAGGCATTCAAGAATCTGGCGGTTACACACCGGGAGAGCCAGAAATATATAGTGCTTCTCCCAGTTGTTACAGCTTGGTAATTAGAACTGCTGCAGCTTTAACCACCGCTCTGATTGCCGGTACAGCACAGGGAGAAGGGGATGACACCATGGGACTGCACACAGCAGCTTCTCAGGCAGGACCAAAGAGGATTCATTGCACGTGCAGACCCCTGTTTTCCGGATAGAATCAGCACAGAGAGTCGTCATGAACAAGAACCGAGACAAGGAGCCGGAACTGGACACGGAGCCATCCAAGCAGAGATACACTTTCGAGTTTTACCTTGATTGTAAATGGGCACAGTCAATATAAAGTGGCAAAAGTAAAAACTTATAAACTTGGTCCAGAAGACCTGAACACCCTCCTCTCTACATACGGGGGGGGGGGGGGGGGGGGGGGGGGGGGGGGGGTGGAGCGTGTGTACTGCGTTAAATTCCTGAACATTAACATCTCCTCTGACCTCTCCTGGACTGTGAACACCTCCCACCTCGTGAAGAGGGCCCAACAAGGGCTCTTCTTCCTCGGGAAACTGTAAAGGTCTGGACTGCTAAAGAAGTTCTATAGAGCTACCATAGAAAGTGTTTTATGTCTCAGCATAACTGTATGGTATGGGAGCTGCACAGTTCAGGAGAGGAAGGACTTAGTATGGGTGGTGAGAACATCGCAGGGGATTGTGGGATGCCGTCTGCAGAATCTAGACTCAATTTATGCAGAACGAGTCCAAAGAAGGGCTATATGCATCTCCACTGATTCCACCCACCCAGGCAATGCGCTGTTTGCCCCTCTTTCATCAGGCAAATGCTTCAGAAGCCTTAGAGCAAAAACAAATAATCTTAGAAACACCATCCTCTCAAGAGCTGTGAGGGCAATTATTTATTTTATCTGTTTGTTTACATGTCAGGTTTGGGTCTGAACTGCAATGAAATGAAATGTCAAGTCTTCGTTAAGTGTGGAGCCCTTCCCCCCTGTTCTGCCCCCCTCCGCTGGCTGGCGCCTTGGTAGCGCTTTCGTTAGTGTTGCAATGATTATGTTAAGGTTGTAGTACTTTTGTTAATGTTGTAATGCTTTTATTAAGGTTGTAGTGCTTTCGTTAATGTTGTAATGCTTTTGTTAATATTGTAATGCTTTTGTTAACGTTGTAATGCTTTTGTTAAGGTTGTAGTGCTTTCGTTAATGTTGTAGTGTTTTCGTTAATGTTGTAGTGCTTTCATTAAGGTTGTAATGCTTTCGTTAATGTTGTAGCGCTTTCGTTAATGTTGTAGTGCTTTTGTAATTTGTAATTGTGCTTTCAATTTGGTGAAGGGGTTTGCACCTCAGGGCCACCGTAAAATACTCCCTGCATGAATTATCATAAAACTATTTACAAGCACTATGGCGAAAGCCGTACTGCTCCACTTGTGAAAGTAAAATCTGTTGGGCTCTTTTTGGCATTTAGACAACAATTCTTATTGCCACATTGCCAGACAGGACACTGTAAAAAAATTTAAAAAAGCACCCCACTGCTACTAGCCCTTCATACATTACAATTCACCTTAATGTTGTTGCCTACTGGCACACTGTCATCTAAGAATATCTAAAAGCACGTTTCTGTAAATGAAGCCTCAAATCACCTTATTAACTCATTATCTGTTATCTGTGACTCATGAAGGACAACTAGTTCACACAAACTTTTGAATCATCCTCTTATTTTTTTTTATCTCTCTTGAACGCTTAAAAACCTCCTGTACACTTCACTTGAAAAACAAAATAAACTGTATGGTGGAAAACGTTTTTTAAGGCTGATACAACCAACTCCAGGTGCAATTGTTCCAAATGGTTTAGGACCAAATTTTTTTATCAACATCCTGGATCAGGACTTGGCCAATTCTGCACAATCTGCCAGGCAAAGGTTTGCCTAGTGAGAGCTTTTGCCCATAGTGCTCTATAGGTCACTTCTCAGATTTTCTAGCAGACTCTTTAGTTTTAGCTCAAAACTGATGTATTTGTTTTTACGTGTAGAATCCTATCAGTACTAGACATTCAGTGCATTCAGTCCTGATGACAGCCTCCCTCACCATTTCCAAGTGTTTATTATTATTATATTATTATTATTTACAGAGAAACATCCAGTAGTTGTTTACTCAAGAGAGCTGAAACTGAATGAAAGGGTGTTTAAACAAATTATTTGTTTAAAGGATTGCATACTTATTCAACAGTCGTTGCAGTTTTTTCAGTATGTTTTGCCTTCAACAAAAGTTTGTTTCTCAGTTGAATTTTACAGCATTTATTTCACAGTATAGGTGGACAAAGGTGGCCATCTTTTTTATCAGTAAATTGTATTTTTAATTTTTGGGTTATTCCGATGGAAAGATAAATGTATTTATTTGAGATTGGCATGTACACAAGAAGATGATGCAGATGAAGATTCTTCTGAAATGAAGCATGGTAGGCATTGTTTTCCTGAGTAACACTGACCATTATTAAAGAACACAGAATGCCCAATAGATGTGCTTGAAACAGTCTCAGACTTAAGGGCTTGTCTCTCTGTTGTCTTTAAGCCTAATGGTTAGTCACTGATAAATAAATACAAAGTTAAAACCATATCTTTGTATGCTGACCTAAATAATTATCAGTAATAACATCAATCAGATTTCCTATTGCTTTTCTCGATTTATAATGCTAAACATCTTACGAAGATTTCCAACACCACTAGCTGACATGATGCCCGTAACCATTGCAGAGACCATCATGTTCCACGCACTCTGTGCATACAAAATGACAAATAAAGTTGTCTAAGTCTAAGTCTAAGTCACAGTTGACAGCAAACACTGGATCTCATCTTGTGACCTCTTCCTGACCCAACATTAAAGAAATAATTGAAACTTTGATCTACTCCGTAACTCTAATTTGGCAGGTGTCACATTTTCTGATCTATTTTTCAAATGTTTCTACTGCTCTCTTTGCAGGTTTTGCTCCGTCGCTCTGGTGGCCTTTTTGCGGCTGGAGTTTCAGTTAGAATAATGATGATGGATGCAGAATCAAGTGGAAGCAGCAACACATTTATTTGTGGACAGCAGCATTCAGCCTTACAGCCTCACGAACAACAACCAACTCCACTTACTTCAAAGACACAATCACATCCTTAAATACTCACAGCTGTGTTTAAGTGCTAAACCATTCTGCAGCAGACAATTTACTGCTTGCACCTATAACATACAGTATTATTAAACAACAGGGACGTGCAGAGGGGGGGGCGGAGGGTGCTTGAGCACCTGCCCCTTTGTCCCTGATTCTCAAAGTGCCCTTTTGTAGGGTTCATTATTATTTTTTTTTTTTTTTTTTTTTTTTTTTTTTTTTTTTTTTTTTTTTGTGTGTGTGTGTGTGTGTGTGTGTGTGTGTATTTATGTGTTTGTGCATGTCCAAAACAATAATAATTTAGATCTACTGTTCCATGGTAACCGTGGCCGGTCACATGATATACTGGATCATGTGACCGGCTGCGTCAGCTTCACACAACGTGCCCTCAAGCTAACCTTACTGCCGTGACGTGCCCTGCTGCTGCGGATAACCACTGCGACTCCCGATTCCAGAAAAAGTAAACAACTGGTCAGGTAAGTAGGTGCTGCAGTGGTGTTAGTTTGTGCAAGGTTTATTGTTGCAAGATGAGTAGACTGACCGAGTAAAGTAAGCAATGAGCATCCTCTGTGCTGTGCAAATTTGCACACACCTCTCACAAGTTATAGCCCTAGCCAGCGGCGCAAAAAGTGGGTATGCACTATGGGGCACCGGTACTGGAGGAGGTGCAGAAACGATCATAGTAAAATGATTTTCTGTATTTAACTTCTTTTTATGCACAATATTATTATGTCACCGATTAATTCCCGCCAGTCATTTTTAAATACTTTGATAATACTTTCATTGCCCCAGAATGTAGGTAGGTAGTTGCATCCCTGCCGCTAGCTAATTGACCACCACACACGCACAGCGTGCTATGGGGAGGAAGTACGTCAGGTTTCTGTTGTTGTTACTGTCTGTTTCACCTGCTATGTGAAAGTGCAGAGATATGTATCTTACTCTCAAACAGGTGTGTTTTTTCCCTGTTTTATTTCACTAAAACTGTGCAGTATGCATATTCACATCATTTTGGACCATTGCACAACAAAAATAATTTGAGTTTTGAATTTCTAAACCTCTCCTTATTTACACAAAAAAATTAAATATGCCCATATAGGCTAATATGCATACAGACAAATTGTATAACTTTTGGACCCTTGCTGTCATGCGCAAACTTAATAGTCAAACTAAATAAAAGCAAAAAAAAACATTTAAAAAGTTATTTCTATATCATTTAATAATTTTTTATTTTATAGCATTAGGAATAATAAAGGGCAAAATATTAATGGGTTAAACTTGTGGCTATGCAGTACAATTTTTTTTTAAAAAGGTATACAATGTCAATTTTTGTTTGTATGTGTTGTATGTTTTATGTGGATCAGATTGTAGTTTAAGTATCTTATTTCATTTTGCAGAGATGCCTCGTAAGGAGAGGAGGTTAAAACAAAAACAAAAGGAGCTGTGTGAGGCTGCAAAAGGCAGTGGATCACTCACCAGCTGGATGACAAAGAGCACAAAAGGTAAGAGCAACACATGCACCAGTTATTTATAGCCATATTCAGTTAGAGAAAACAACAGTAACAAACAAAATTTCAATGTTGTTCTGTTACATTATAATATGTATAGTGTGTTAATTATTGATTGATTGATACATTTATCGATTAATGATTAGGTGTATGGTGTTAATTAGATTAGAATCCAAGAGCAAATTCTGCCTGATTTCCAGATGGACAGGGAGTAAGTCATCATAGGTCAGATGAGGAGATGGAAGGAGAGAAAGAGGAGGAGATGGAAGGAGAGAAAGAGGAGGAGATGGAAGGAGAGAAAGAGCAGATGGAAGGAAAGAAAGAGCAGGAGATGAAAGGAGAGAAAGAGGAGGAGATGGAAGAAAAGACAGGGGAAGACACTGTGCCTCAGAGAAATGAGAGTTTGCTAGGAACAGAAAGTCAGGAGGAGCCAGAGACTGGAGGAATGGTCTCAGGGGTTAAGGAGCCCACACAGGATGTTAAAGTAGAGGAAGCAGCAAACCAGGAGACAGAGGTTGGGGTGAGAGAGGGAAAGCTTGATTTACAGATTACACAAAATGTGGAGGTAGAAGGAGCATCAAACCAGGAGGAGATTGAAACCAGAGATAGGCAAACATTCTCACACCTACTTGAACTTACTCACCCAAATGATCCTGCCCATGTCCTACAATTAAATATTAAATGTGATGAGGCCTTCATTCAGTTTTGCAACAGTATTGGACCGTGTCAACCAGCGCTCTCATCCTTTCCAAAAAATGAAGAGGGGCGATCATTTCAAAAGAAATGGTATGAGAACAACACATGGCTGGAGTACTCACCAAGTCTTGATGCCATGTTCTGTTTCAGCTGCCGTCTTTTTTTGTGTGAGGATAAATACAAAGGGCGCAAAACATGGAAAT
The DNA here is from genome assembly GCF_011125445.2 of Fundulus heteroclitus. NCBI lineage: Eukaryota > Metazoa > Chordata > Actinopteri > Cyprinodontiformes > Fundulidae > Fundulus > Fundulus heteroclitus. Next base: position 36,121,515 of record NC_046363.1, read on the forward strand.
CAGAAGGATTTAATCGGTGGAGAAAGGCTCTAGAGAGAATTAAAGAACACTGTGCCTCAGAATCACACATGTGTGGTATGGTGAGGTGGAACAACTTAAAAAAGAAATCACTGGAGGCAGCTTTTGAAATGGGTGACCGCGCATCACAAGCTGCTAAAGACAGGGAAAGAGAAAAAAATAGAGAAATCGTGTCCCGATTACTGGCAACCACTCTTTACCTGGCAAGACAGGGTATGCCTTTTAGAGGAGACGATGAGACCCTGTCCAGCCAAAATCGAGGTAATTTCCTCGAGTTGGTGGAGCTGTTTAGCAGGTATGATAGTGTAATTAAATTACACCTGGAAGCAATAAAAGAGAAGCAGGGACCTGGTAGAAGACCTCTTGTCTCACTTCTCTCCAACAGAAGTCAGAATGATATGATCAAAGCTTTGGCCATATCAGTCAAACAAGTAATCAAATAAGAAATCCAAGAGAGCAAAACCTTTTCAATTCTCATGGATGAAACCACGGATGCTGCACGCACTGAACAAGTTTCTTTTGTGATTAGGTATGTGCATAACATGCAAATCAAGGAGCGCTTTCTTCAGGTGTGTAACATTCATACCACAAGTGGAGATGCTCTTGAAAAGATAGTTATAGCTCTACTGGAAGAAAATGGCCTGAAGTTGGAAAACATCCGGGGTCAAGGCTATGATGGGGCTGCAAATATGAGCGGATGCTTTAAGGGACTTCAGGCAGGAATTCTAAAAAGAAATCCAAAGGCCTTGTATGTACACTGTCAGGCTCACTGTCTTAATTTGGTGTTAGTTGAAAGTGCAAAGTCTACCATCTGTTTTGTCAGCTTTTTCAACTTAGTTGAAAAACTTTATAGTTTTGTGGCCAACTCATCCAAACGACACTCTGCATTTATTAAAATGCAGAAGACCATGTACCCTGATCGGCGTCCACTGGAGCTGCAGAAGCTCTCAGACACACGGTGGGCCTGCAGAGAAACTGCCCTTCAGACTCTGAGGAAGGTCCTCCCAGCTGTCATGCAGTTTCTTGAGGAAATGACACAGCAAGACCCACCAGACTCTTCGGCAGGTGATGCATTGATTCTTCTCAGGAGCATCAACTTTGAATTTTTCCTGTGTCTGGAGATCACCTGCCCAATCTTCCAGGTGACTGCGATGGCCTCTGATGCTTTGCAGCAGAAAGACATAGACCTAGCGACAGCATACAAAGTTGTAGATGGAGTTTTTCAGAGGCTGGCCTACAGCAGAACAGAGGTGGAGTTTGAGAAGATGTTTAAACAGGCTACAGAGAAGGCTGCATCAGTGGGCCTTGACCCCCCAACTGAGATTCCTGGTCAAGCTCGGAGGAGGAAAATGCCAGCAAAGTTCAAGGTCACTGCCACAACAGCAACTGCTGACCACACATTCCCTACTTTGCAGGACTACTATCGTGTTAAGGTGTATTACGTTTTTGTGGACACAATGACACAAGAGCTTCAGAGACGCTTTAAAGCTGAAGATAACTCTACATGGGAAATCCTGAATGCCCTCCACTGCCTGATAGTCCCAGAGAACTGGAAAACAGCCCAAATTCCAACAGAGGCACTGCAAGCTTTGAATAGGCTCTGCAAGTTCTACAACATTGATGAAGAAGACAAATTGCAGACAGAACTAAAGGTCTTCCATAGTTCATACTCATGCCCCTCACCCATCAGTGTGACATCTATTCTTTCAGTGGTCAAAGAAAACAATGCACATCTGGTTTTCCCCAACTTGACTGAGCTGCTGAAGACTTATGGCACTCTTCCAGTTTCTACAGCTACTGTTGAACGCTCTTTCTCAAAACTCAAACTGGTGAAAACAAAACTTCACACCCTTTGCACAGAAGAAAGGTTGTCAGAGCTTCTTTTACTGGCAATTGAAAAGGATATTCCAGTCAACCTCAGTGAAGTCATTGACATTTTTAAGAGCATGGGCAACAGGAGGTTGCTGTTATAACTGCAAAAAATAAAAATGCCACTGTGATGTGTAAAAAAACAAAAAAACAAAACTAAGGCACAGACCCTGACAGAAACTGACAGAAAGACAGAGCCACCTTCTCTCTATTGTCTTTCTCCCACGAATAATGTTACCCTTTCAGTTACAGTTACTTATACAATGTGAATATATGTTTGTTAATAAATACAGGTTGAAACCTTTAAACTTGAAGTATTGTTTGTGTTTGTGGCTTTGAATGAGCAACTGGTTTTTAAGCAGTCAGCCTTGGCAACAGACTCTAGCAATTCAGCAGTGTGGCAGGTCAGTCAGAGTGAGCCATTTTAAATGTTAGTTATCTTTGCATCTTGCATGAACACACACCACTTGTTTAATCAGCTGCTATCTCTCCCATGCTCTTTTTAGTGTCTGCACTATCAGATTAATACAGCCCAACTCCAGCAACACAGAAGCACCAACCCCCTCAACAGAAGCTGTTCCATGAGGTAAAACACAGACTCATTTCGCTTTGCACTGACCTCAAACATATATGTGAGTATGTGTGATAGGGTGTATTTTGATTCTACGTTCCATTATTTATAGTATGGGTTGGTACATTTCAACCAGTTGTACAGCAAGGTATGTTTCTGTATAATGTTTTAAATCCGTGCCCCATGTGCCCTCTTTTAACTTTGAGCACCCGCCCCTCCAACGGTCTCTGCACGTCCCTGTTAAACAACATACATATACATTTTCCCACCTATTTTTAGACATATTTTATATTTTAGACATACACCTAAAAACCTTAAAATAAATGTGCAAAAGTTCCCCCTGCTTTCCCATGGTCTCTCCCAGAACCTATAAATGGTGTCTGGACCCCTGGGGAAGTATTTATCCAAACACCCTGGAGAGGACATAGAAAAACAGGTGAGTCACCACATCCTAACACTTCCTTTATGTTCACTAGTGATGGGTCGATGAGGCGTCATGAAGTGTTTCGACACGTTGCCAAACTGTATTGATACTGTGCCGATACTGTGTGACTGAATACTGACACCTGCTGGACCTTAAAAATCCCTACATTCAACCTAGTTGACAGAGTTAACTGACACTGATTTGATGACCAAGTATACACAATAATACAATTTAAGTCATTGTATGTTGCATTGTATTATTTAATATTTTCATTTGAATTTAAAATATATTTTATTTTTTTAGATACAGTCAGTAAATAATGTGAACCTGTATCATAAAGTAATAACCTCTAAACATGTTGTGAATGAGGATGTGGACTGGCATGCACCCCCCCCCCCCCCCCCCTCACACACACAGACACGCACATACTCCCCCTTTTGTGTTGAACAGTGAAGTATGAAAAAAACAGCTTTAATTCTCCATCACATAACTTTCATATTGCGCATGCATTGACTTTTTCAACAATTCTCTCTTGCGGTTATTAGCAGCAACAGCATTGTTTCTTATGGTTTAATAGTGTCCATATGCCTTCTTTAAAGATTTCTAATTCTACTTGCAGGACATGCGCACTTCCAAGCTTATTTTCTGTCATTGCCATGGTGAATCATGTTATTTGCGTTCCAGTGATCATGCTTTTTTTTTTTCATGCTCGTGCTCACGTTCAATGGTTGATCGGGAGGAAGAATTACTCAGAGTAGCAGTTTTATACTCAGTGTTGATCAGCCGTTTTTTCTGAAATGACGCATAGAACAAAGACGCACAGCGCAACCTGCCCAACCATAAAGGCGTCTGCCCAACCCATCAATCAGTGGTGCGCTCTGATCAGCACCTGGCGCTCACAGAGCGGGGCCGTGGTACACCACCACACCAGAGTTGCAAAAAGTCCAAAAGTACTCCGAAAGTGCAATACAAATTACTTTTATAAAAACAGTCCCAGTAACAAATACCTCTTCATTACATTTCCTACCTCTTCTTTTCAGAGCACAATACCTCAGTCCTCTGTTATCCTAGATAAACAGTCAGCAACCACGTTGGACTTCCCTGGCTTATACTGAACCATGAAGTCAAATGGCTGCGGAGACAGGTACAATCCAGCAATGCAGGTGTTGGCATTACATGCTCCATTAAGGCCATTTCTCAGGAGATTTCAATGGAGGATAGATCACCAACAAGATGCTCCATCTCTAAATTGCCATGTTGACATAAACAACCCTTTCACCTACGGTTCATCTGCATTAGATTGTTTTTCTTGCCACACCTTGTGTTTTCTAACTTTCCCTTGCTCTTTTGAAAACCAGCTCTCAGGCTAAAACATGCTTTTCATGCATTATTTCGTGTTAAGTTTTACACTTTTCAAAGCGTCAACAAAAGAGAGGGTTTGCTAGTCAAACCTTTCTTGTTTCGTCTCAAAACTGGTTTATTCTTTGTGATTTCTCTTTTTATCCTCAAATTAATCAAGTGTTAAACGGCTTAAAGGAAATTGAGCAAGGAAAATCAGAATCAAGTTTAATCGCCAAGTAGGTTTGCACTTACAAAGAATTTGACTTGGTATTGATGGTGCAGACAAAAAATAAGAATACAGTAAAATAAGAAGTAAAAGGATATATACACGGAAGCTGTATACACTCAGCAGACTGTGCCTCAATGTAACGCAGAAGCTTGTAAGTCCTGAGCGGGGGAGAGAGACAGTGTCCAGATTCATGGGTTGCTCTTGGCTTTGTTCATAAGGCTGGTAGCAGATGGGAAAAAAACTGTTCTTGCGGCGTGAGGTTGTGGTCCTGATGGACCGCAGCCTCCTGCCAGAGGGAAGTGACTGAAATAGTCTGTGACTGGGATGCAAGGGATCAGCCACAATCTTCCCTGCACGCCTCAGTGTCCTGGAGGCGTACAGGTCCTGGAGAGATTGCAGCCAATCACCTTCTCTGCAGACCGGATGACATGCTGCAGTCTGCCCTTGTCCATAGCGGTGGCACCAGCGTACCAGATGGTGATGAAGGAGGTGAGGATGGACTCAATGATGGAGGAGTAGAACTGCACCATCATTGTCCTTGGCAGGTTGAATTTCTTCAGCTGCCGCAGGAAGTACATACTCTGCTGGGCTTTCTTGGTGAGGGAGTGGGACAAAATGGGACAAACACTGGTTTAAAAAAATTAATACAAAATGTATGATCATTCAAATCTTGAAATAGGCTTAGAAAGTCTAAAAAAAATTGGATGGCAAACAAAAGTATAAATAAAATATGTCTTAAGACAATTGCTATATGTCCTTTCATAAAAGAGGTCTAACATTTTGTTAATGACACAAGTTCATTGTGAGTCCATTGCAGCATATTATTGCTAAATATTTCCTATTGTATAATTATATACTGTGTGTGACTTTTAGGTGGAGATGCAATTCTATACTAAAATATTTACACAACAGTAAATGTGATTTTCTTTTTTACTATCTGACATTTTTACTCTTTTCTTATACTGTTTTGATTCTGTAATTTAGGTTAGTGTTAAGCATCATTAAGTGAACCTGACTATATGTCTGTTTTTGCACTTAAGCAGGAAGTTCAAATTGCTCTAAAACAGGATGTGGCTTTTAAACCGGGGTTTTCTGTTGTCTGGTGCAACAAATAAGTCACAGTTATGAATCATGTCATGGGAATGTTGTCAATTAACTTCTAAGCTCAAAGGTCTTAAAATATTTTGTTAGGGTTTTAATTAGCTGGAAACACCAAGCTTTAGTTGTGTACTTGCTGTACTTTAGAACATGACTGTAAATTAGTTCACATGAGCAGAGTTATTTACTCTTATAACAACACTTTAAACAGTTGCTGTCTGAGTGGTGTCATGAAAACAAATGTCTGACTCCCAGAATAAATGTCTGGGTAAAATCTTTTGGCTGTTCATGGTTACAGATGGTCAAAGAATTTTATCACAATCAATTTTGTTGAAATTCTGTATAATGGAAGCAGTAGGCTGTGTAACTAAACTGGTTGGACCAAAGTTATGGAAAATTTACAGTTAAGGTCTGAATGTCATGTATTTCCTCTGTCCCTCCTGAAGAAAAGCATCCCAATAGCATTATGTGCAACCACCCTGACACAACATTGGATTACTTGAGCAAAGGCTTCCTGAATTTCCAGAGGAACCTGAATCACAAAAACTTATGTTCTAAATTTAAACCCTGTTTTTTAGTTAACAGAGGAAAACCAGTCTTGCAACAAAGCAACAAAAAAAAAATGCTGATCTGCAACTTCTGAAGACAACCGGCTGTCGGTAGTAAGGTAGTAATCTGACAGTTGACATAACAGGTTACTGGGTGGTGTTGCACAACATTGTTCACTGTGAAAGCAGGTATGGAACCAAACACACTGTAATACAGAGGCTGCTTGTAGACATGATACAGGTATGTATTTATTATGGCATCATTCAATTCAATTCAATTCAATTTTATTTATTTAGTGCCAATTCATGAAATATATCATCTCAAGGCGGTTTACAAAGTCAAATTAAATCATATTATAAAATTTCCTATATAAGGGAACCAGTTGATTGCATCAAAGTCCCGACAAGCAGCATTCACTCCTGGAGAAGCGTAGAGCTACAGGGAGAGTCGTCTGCATTGTCCATGGCTTTGCAGCAATCCCTCATACTGAGCAAGCATGAAGCAACAGCGGAAAGAAAAACTTTCCACTAACGGGAAGGAAAAACCTCCGGCAGAACCGGGCTCAGTATGAACGGTGATCTACCTTGACAGACTGGGGGTTAGAGAAGACAGAGCAGAGACACACCAAGACAGAAAAAAAGCACAGAAGCACACATTGATCCAGTAATCTGTTCTACATTAGATGGTAATAGCATGCATAAGCAAGAGCAAAATCTCCCTCTGTGGAAAAATCAAAACACCCACTCAAACCGGGCGGAAACACCAATTTGTTAAAGAATTGACCTGGCTGCAGTCACCCCAGGTTATTTTGCTGAATAATGTGTTGTTTCTATTGTGGACTTCTGTAGTAATAAAAAGACTCTTGAAACCAAAACTATATTATACCATATCTAATCTAAAAGGCAGAGGGATGTTTACAGCTTTAGTATTGGGCTCTTATACACAACACAACGGGCAGATCTTCAGACGCCAGAGAGCCCTATTCATTCCTCACACAGACATTAAGTAGGAAAAATTGTGGACACCCTTCAGGGGTGTGCACAGTATGATATCAGTGTTCCTTTCATCACGTTGGTCGAGGAGATCATGCTATGATGCAGACGTGTCCTAGCTGACACTAATCAGGCCTACTGTCTGATCTAAGTATGTCAGACTGTGTGTCTCCAGAGTCCGTTGTTTATATGTAATTCCATGGTAACCGACTTTGCAGTCCAGTCTCATAACCCCTAAGAGATGTTAACGCTTTTACTGTAAAACATTTCAAATAAGTCATATTATTTGAATAACATACTTTTAACCTCTGATTAAAAGAAAAGTGCATTTTTATTATTTTCTTGTGAATTGTTTTGTGTCGTGTTTGGGGGCAGTGAAATACAGAAACCCATGTTTGTTAACCTCATGAAAGAGAAATGTACATTTTTTTTTGTTTTTCTCGGTATTAGCATACAGAAATAAATCAACACGAGGAGCACATATTTCACATTTGCAGAATTGGCAGAATGGTTTTGAGACATTGCTCATCTGTGGTCGAATCCACTCTATTATATTTTTCCTCCTATTTTCCCTACTTACTGCAACTCTCCTGCTGTCTTGTCACCCGTTTCCCTTTTACGCTGGGCTCTGGCATGAGTGTGTTTGGGGTTTACCACATTCCCTCCTAATTCTCTAATTTGCAAGGTGTGCATCCACCGCACACCATTACACACAGCTTCACCACAGAATTTAAATGTTTACAGCAATCAATGTGATTAGCTCACACCTTGTTAGAATGTATGTGTTAATCTGAGGGACACATTTCTCTGGTGTTCATCGGGGAGAGGGATCTGACAACTCTGAGATGTGCAGACTTTTATAATTTGAAAGGTCCTTTATGTATAGTTGTGGCTCACCTGTGCAAGTATGAATAAGACAATGGTTTTGAATGCTAATGATAAAGTTGATCTATAGTCTAATAAGGAAAGAAACCTCATTATCATCCGCGTTGCCAATCTCCTCCATCTCAAAAATGAGCGTACGCATGGGTGAGAGTTTGTGTGAGGGTTCGCACATTCTGACATGAAGTTTTTTCTTTGTAGATCAGTGCCACAACATTTAGTGACCGTTTTGTGCGTACGCATGCTTTATAAATGAGACCCCTGATGTGTATCTTATCACATTTTATAGTGGCTGTCACATGCCTACACAGTAAAACCGGTAACACAACACCTGCCAGTAAATGCCAGAATGACACTGAAGAATTGGTTCCAGTACAAAATCCCAACCTTTTTCCTCATTCTTTGTAATTATCCTTTCACAATAAAGCTTCCTGATGACATTTTAAAGTCAGCTCTCCTTATAATTTGCATGTCAACTATTTGTTTGTTCCTTTAGAGACAGGAACAAAACACAGGCTTTAAGTTTAGAAGATAAGTTTGAGTCATTCAGGTTCTCTGTTTTTCATCTAATTGTTAAAAAGATAACATATCACTTGTCAAAATTATGAAACATGTAATGGGTTTCAGATTTTTGCTTGTGAAAGTATGTGATTTGGCAGAACACAGATGTTTATACCTGTCAAATATTGTATATGTTTATATCAAATAATATGATGTTTGCTTCCCTAAACAGATTCTAACTACATATTTGCTTTTCATTGAGGAATGATCACTGTTTGCATGAAGTGACAGTGACTGTTTCCCAGATCAATAGAGGAGATTAAAGAAATGTAAAGTTTCCATAACTTGGGGCGCGCCCGTGGTGGAGTGGTTAGAGATATGTTTTCAAAAAGTACACCGCTAATGTCATGGGTGGACAGCTAATGCTTTGCCTTTGTTTGATAAATAAAGATATGAATGTCATTTTGGACTTAAGTAATTGTTTAATCCAATAAAGATAATGTTAAAGCATTGAAATGACAAAGAATGCTCTTTCTTTTAAGATTGACGTTATTATGGATGTTGTTGGGTGGGGCCACAAATTTCATGCTGAATTGCTGAATTTTGTCAAAGAATCTGAAAATGGAAAAAATAGTTTCAAAAGCCAGTGACGTCCCAGTGGCCTTCAAACCCCAAAACACATCAGTGCAAATATTGGTTCTCCCCAAAGACCCGGCCCCTGGCACAAAGAGAGCCGTGTATGCTTTTAAAGGCCAGGAGAACTGTGACCAGTTATGCATCAGGGAAACTTAGCAAAAAAAAATTAAATAAAGGGATGACCCAGCGCAAAAGAGCAACATCATCAGGTCAAGATTCTGCAATTTAAACTCATCTGCAGGCCAGCAGTCACTCTTTTAGGGATAAAGATGTTCTCATCATGGATTGAGAGGAAAGCTGGTGCAAAAGGTAACGAAAGCCATTTTTGTGAAGAGAAACACCTGTTTCTGTTGTCCGCCTCTGATAATGCTGCTATTGCGATTATCCCTCAGCCCCCTGGGAACAATAAGTGGCCACCAGAGCACTAACGATCGGTTCGTAGCCTGATGGTTCTCTTTGACATACTAGAAACCAGTTTTGATTTTCATAGATAAACCTGTATATCCACCATGCAAAGGCATTGTTTATGTGTGACTAATCAGACTGAAGAAGTTTGTTGGAGAAGTTACAAAACTTTTCAGTAAAGAAGAACCTGTTCAGAGGACCTACTCTTTTTTTTTTAACCTGGCAGACACTTACATAAGCATTATTCCAGGTTCATATTGTGCAAACATATTTCAACAGGAGAGGATATAGTGTACATAAATACATATTTGACAAAATATAGCAATTAACACATGTGCAAAATTAAATAGTATTTACGTATGCAGAGGAATCTGTTCTATTTTCAAGGGGAAAATATCAGTGGGGTACCCTAGCCTTGTTGATGAGGATAGATGCAGACGGGAAGAAGCTGTTATTGTGGTAACAAGTTTTAGTCCTGACGGACCTAAGTCGCCTGCTGGAGGGGATGGTCTGGAACAGTTTGTGTTCAGAGAGGGAAGTCTTCAGAGTGTTGGGCTCCAGACTGGTTTGGCTGCACCAAGTCACCAGATGGTAAATTGCACAATTGTTCTGGAAACAGAAGTAAGAAACACTCAATTCCCTTTTTGAATAAAAGCGCATGCGCAAGACCATCCTATTTGCTCTTCTACTCATCAGGGGGATCGAGTGAAAAAATGCCCCAAATAAAATACACTCTGGTCTTGTTTCTATCTTCGGAGGCCTTTTTCTGATAAACTTTTGCAAGTTCCTTCTCGTGATTCTCTGCGATTTTCAAAGTATACGACGAGCACAGTGGAGCTAAAGTGAACGGCTGAAACCGAAGCTCACTGGACACATAAACACTAGAAGTGCAGCAAGAGGAAACTAGCAAGGAATTTCCACACACATTGACATTACGTGAGTGAGTGAATCATTGAGCTCTGTCAAATGCTAAAAGAAACCAGATTTAAAATGAATACCAGTCAGATTTCTGTTGAGGTGGAGAGAATTAACAGAGCTCCATGTTGACTGCCAACGCAGCTCTCTTAACACCAACTCACCCTTCCTCTGGATCCACTCATTTGTTTTAGAGCTTTTTTAAGTGGTAAAACGTTTGGGAATGAAATCTCTGGGCTCTTAGTAGTCCTTAAAGAAAAAAAAGACTGTTGCATTGCTTTAACTTCATCCAATCTGCTAAGTTTTCAAAACAATATTTCTTCTTATGATGTAATGCAAGAACCTACGATCTGTCAGACAACAATTAAAGCTCATCAGTCTGTTAATTGCCAAAAGCATTATACCTACATTGGTGCTTGACCAACAAGATTTACAGCTTTAAATCAAACTGTCTGAACTCGGCAACGTTGACTCAGGCTCAGCATTACCACCTTTTTAAAAAAAAAAATGATCAAAAGCTAGATTTTTATATGAGAAAACAAGCACATGCCTTCATATGTGACATACCAGTAACGAGTAATGCAGAGTGACAATGACTAATGCATGTCTGAGAAAAACGATCCAACATTTTTGTGTTGTGGTTGGAGCTTAACGCTGTTCTCAGGTTGTTTAGAATCTCATTCTGAATGAAGACAGAGATTAGAGTGGTTGATTGCTAGGACATACACAGGACAAGTGGCTTAAAATTTAACTTGACAGAGTTAGATGTAAATTCACTATTTAAATATAATCCAGAACCCACCATGAGACTGGAGAGGTGTTTTTTTCTTCTGCTGAACTTGGCAGTGTCATCAGCTGTCTCCCTCCCTACAGTAAGTCATTTTGTTCAGATTTGTTAAATTTGAAAGTATTATGCATATTACATCTTCTGTCATCATAAGAAAACCTCAACTGTTTTATTTGAAGTAAAGTATATACTTCAAATATATTACGGTATATATTACTTGTTACTTATTATTTATTGAGTTTTCAGTGTTTACTTTTAATAGTGAACACATGTAATATATTTTTAACACGTTTGTCTGGGAACAAAATCTTTAACATCTATCAAGCGTTCATATAAATTGTCAGTTTTAATTTAATTTTTCTTTTTGTGATTCTTGCAATATCAGGTAGAAATGGAGATAGTTGGTAAGTGCTCTATGCATTTTTTTTCATACCGTGGCACATTATTTTTTCATTTTTAGGAACTAATATGAACTGATAAGGAAGAATGTTTTTTATTTTTGTAGATTTTAATGACAACATCAAGGAGGGTAAATTTAAATTTTTTTATTATTTTAAATAGATTTCTGATTCGATAGTTTCTGATTTATAACCACTAACTTCCTGCCCTGATCTTAGATTTAACGCTTGATGATATCCGTGAGGTAAGTTTGGTACCACAAGCAGATAATTAAGATGGCATTTTTGGTAAAACATTTATGCATGCCTGTTTTATCTTATATGAAAATGTCTCTTGCACGTTTTGTTCAGCCTCCAAATCTTCAAAGGAGCACCATTCTACCTGGTGAAAATCTATGGAAATCCCCAGTTTCCTACGTCTTGGATAGAAGCCTGGGTGCGTTTCTTTCCATAAAAGAAATCTTTTCAAACCACCCTTTTGTATTTTAATAGCTGCATTGCTTAAGGAAACACTCTAGGGTAAATGTTCACTGGTAAAAACAGGTTGTGCAACTCACTAAATGTCAATTTAAAATAGGCTCTTGCCAACAGATTTTTGTAAAGGAAAAAGACAATTGAAAGTGATTCAGATTAAATTCATTTCTGATTATTTTTTTCATATGAATATTCCCATGATTTAAAGCTCAGAGCTACACAAAAATAATGTTGTGTCACGTGTTTTCTGTTTTATTGCTTTTAAATTGAATTTGAAATGAAAGACTTGAACGCCAAAGGAGTCATCATGAGAGCCTTTGACCAGTTCAGAGTGAAGTCATGCATCGATTTCAAACCCCGTGATTCTGAGGACTTTTACCTTAACATCCAAAAGTTAAATGGGTAAGTTCTCTGTGTTGTCTTATTCTGACTTGGAACTAATTATGCTGATCATAGCACAACATTTTATGCTGTCATTGGAATTATGAGGATTTAACAATTTAAATTATACTGCATTATCATCTGATTTTAACTAAACTCCTTATATCAACATAAATGTTTTTAACCACTATTGCCCAGTAAAAGAGTTTTATTGTTTTAAGTTCACAGTAGAAGATTTTTTAAATAATTGTCTATCAGTGTTTATGACCATTGAACATTATTATCTTCCAATGCAATTTGTAAATAAAATATTTTCCTGGTTTGCATATTTATTTGCATTGCTATTTTAGGTTTTCCACATTTTGTATGTCAGATTTGTTTTACATACACCTCAAATTTAAATATATATATTTTTGAGAAAACACAGAAATCTGACTGGAGTGGTTCAGGATATATGTAGATGGTGTTAGATGGTTGTTTTGAATTATTAGTGTTTACACACACTGTATGACTGTTATTGGCTCACCTTTAATGGGTTTCACAGTATTTATATACTTTACTTATTTAAAGGTTCTGATTGGTGTTTTTTTCTATTCTAGGTGTTTTTCATATATTGGCCAACGAATAGCCAATGGGCAGAATCTTTCTATTGGTGCACGCTGTGATACCCTTGGCATTGTTGAGCATGAGATTCTTCATGCTCTTGGCTTCTTCCATGAACAGTCTAGATATGACAGAGATGATTATGTGCAAATTGTCTCTGCCAACATACTACCAGGTATACAACAGATATTAGATTTTCTTTATATATTGTAATATTTTGACAGTTCTTTTGTTGTTGTAAAATTAAGTATGAAGTATATCGACCAATTAGTTATGCTTGGCTAAACATTCAGTTTACATTCAACATTTGCATTTAGGGCACCCCAATGGCTAGCACCACTCCGTGTTGTTTTAAAGGGTTCGTATTGTTCCTTTATATAGGGCTTCATAATTGAATTCAAAATAATTCTGTACTTCACATGTAAGATACAGCTGCTGTCTTTTGTTCAGTGCTAAAAACATACACTGCTTAAAATGCAAGGAACATTCCGAAAACACATCAGATCTTCATTGGAAAATAAATTATGCAAGATATTCATACTGATATGGATTCAGTAATCATTTGGGAACAAAGAATGCCACATCATTTCATGAAAATGAAAATTATCGACCCACAGAGAAGTTAAGATAATGCCACAGAAAAGGTTAAACTGAAAAACTGATGGGGTAGGCTAGTCCAATTTTCTGCAATGTCATTGCAGAACCTCGAAGCGGTGATTAGTAGTTTGTATAGTCCCCACATGCTCATATGCATGCCTGACAACTTCAGTGCATTCTCATTTCATCATGACTTTTCCATGATCATAACCAGGGCTTCACTGAGCTCCTGGATAAGTTGAGATGCAAACTCAGACTGCCTCTAACAATAGGTCTAATGATTTAATCCCGATACCTAATGGCAGTCAGGGTACCGATGTTTAACCTTTACAGGTCTGTGTGTGCCTCTGTGGAAATACCTCCCTAGACCATCACTGACCCAATATCCAACTGAATGTTGAAAAGTGTTGCAAGCAGCATAATCTTCACCATAGCTTCTCCAGACCATTTCACGTGTGTCACTAAAAACTCAGAGGGAACCGGCTCTCAAATGTGAAAGGAGTGTATCCTGTTCCTCCTTCCACAAAGGAGCCAATACCGATCCTTCTGGGGGGTTAAGGACTTCCGCCAGCTCTGTCCAGATCTCCTAGACGTAACTTCCTGCCACTTGCAATCTCCTCCATGCTGGTAAGACTGTGCTGGCAGACAAAGCAAACCTAGCAAAACTCAGTAGTTTTGGACTCAAGTCCAAAACTACTGAAAAGCCATCAAAAAGAAATGAAGAAGAAACAAATGTCTGTGGCTTTTACCTGGAAAACCGTTCCTGTTTTTGGGGTTGACTCATAGACAAAAACAGCAGAAATTGACTTATAGCTCTGTTTATGCAACAAAGTGAAGAGTTTTAAGATAATTGGATTACTAAGGGCTTTACACTACATTTAGTCATTCACCCATTCACGCACACATTCACACCCTGATGACGGTGGTGAGCTACATTGTAGCCACAGCTGCCCTGGGGCAGACTGACAGGTTGGCATACAATTGGTGTCACCAGACCCTCTAACCATCAACAGCAGACAATGCGAGTGTCTTGCTCAAAGCTGAGACGGAAGGACAGGGGTTTTCACTAAATGGTAAATGCATTGAATTTATATAGTGCTTTTCCAGTCATGCTGACCACCCAAAGCACTGTAATCTACATCCACATCAAACTCCCTATCTCCTGCTCCACTGTCACCCTACATTGAGCATATGTAAACTTTCCAAAAGTAAATGGAGTACATTGTGATAATATACCATAGTGTCTTTATGTATTCCGTGACAATGCCCTACGGGGTCCATGTGGCTGCCTTCTAAAACAGCTTAAGCTAGAATGCTAATTAATTAAAATCAGTACGATGTTGCTTAATACATCTGTGACTAAAATCAAAATTAGTTAAAGTACATGAAAAGTGTGACCAAAAAAAAGAAAGAAAAAAACCCCGAAAGAAATATTTTTTTACAGCACTGGTGACGTCTGTACACTCTTCTTAGTCATGCCCTTAGACATTTCATATATCCTGTTTTTCTGTTACAAACTGAGTATTACCAGCTATGTTCAGTCTCTCTCAACTATAAATTGTGATGGTGTTTGGCCCACATGCAGATACAGACGGAGGCAGAAACTATTTTACGATGTTTATTAAAGGCTCAAAATAACGGGAAAGCACACAGTGTGTGAGACAGGTGAGATCTGAACATCAGAGCTGAATCGACTGTGGGAAGAAAGGGGAATAATACTGAGGATCGAACCAGGGGAAAATACCAGAAGCTGCGCCGCTTACACAGCTTCTGGTATTTAGTCTGGGAGACCTATCCGGGGAGAGTAAGTGACGAGGGAACTCTGTGATCGTAACTCGTTGATGGAAACAGGTGGCTGAGTGACTGGAGGGCAGACAGATGTAATGCTGGCGAGGTGTCCGGAGAGCACCACAGAAAACAGCTGACAGGAAGAGCAGATGGAAGAACCGGAGTGTTGTGGGTAAACCAGGTGAAGGGGGTTCTCATGCCCGGCTTGGTACCACCAAGGGAGTATAAGGGGAGATACCAGAGCAAAATCTGAGCGGCGGGGATTCTGAAGAGCTGGTTCATTGAGCACGACGCCAAGACAGGTGAGCAAATCCAAACACGACAAAACTGGAGAACAACAGGAGACAAAGTTAGTCCAAAAACAGGGTTTCCAAGAACTCACAAGTACGAGGCACAGGAGACAGGTCAGAGGCCTAGGCATACCACGACTGGGTTAACACTCTGGCATCTTCCATCTGTCTGAGCACTCCTTAAGAAGCCCGCTGTGATAGCTCCGGACGAGCAGCAGGTGTGGGCCACGCCCACCAGTCAACTACAACCACCTGTGAAGCAGAGTTAGAGCACGGAAACACAGATAACCCTGACATAAATGAGTTATGCTTTTTAACAAACTCTTCTCAGTTAATGTTGTGTAGTGTTTTCTGTGTCACCTAGGTAGCGAGGGTAATTTCACAAAGGCTGCCAGCGATTACAGCACCATCCATGGCACCCCATATGACTACATGTCAGTGATGCACTATAGAAAGGATGCGTTCACCAATGGCAATGGCTTAACAATTATTACCATAGACCCTAAATTCCAAGATGTGATTGGTCAAAGGCTTGAGATGAGTCCTTACGATGCTAAAGAGCTGAACCTCCTCTACAGCTGCAGTGAGTGCTTACAAACTGTTGAACAATATGGAGAAAATGTTGAAATAATAAAAATTTGTATGTTTACGTTTGTCCTTGTCCAAAGGTAGTCCTATTCTTATCCTCAAATGTTCCATATATGTTTGATGCAACCTTTGATTGATAACTTATTTGTTTTAGAGTTTCGAGCCCTTTAAGTCACTTAGGACTGACCTAATTGCTTGTTGATACACATAAATTCATACTTCTTTTTTTTAAGTTTTTAAACTATTGGTTTAGTTTTATCTTATGGAATGAAATTTGACCACTTTAGACTGGTCCTAACTCCTATGTTTCACTTGCATAGAAACCTAACATATTTGAATTATACCATTCACAATTTTTGCTTTTCATGACACATGGTGAACAGCACTTAAAATGGACATTGTTTCTGTATAATTTTTTAAGAATGTTTGATTTTGTGTATTTTTTTATTAATGTCATAATGTTTACCCAACCACCATCATTAAACATTTTCAGAATTACAAGAAAATATTATATTAAAATCAAAACCTTACATTTACGAATATAACCTTTCACTTTTTCAGATGAAACTGTTGCTTTTAAGTTTTTCTGTGGCTTTTCTAATGGAACAATGTGCAATATGAACCGCTGTTCAACAAATGGAAATGGCTGGGAAGTGGTTACACAAGCTCATGGAGGTCCAAGCTCCGACCACACCAGTCTACCAAGTGGAAGTGGAGACAATGGTACATTTTCCTATTTTTATTGTCTTATTAATGATAATGTAAAATATGATTGTATGATTAGGAAAATTTCCCCCTGATATTTTTTAATCAGTGTCTATAAGAAAAAAACACATTAGATTCTTAGTCATTTTTATGGGTGATTTAATTTATTACCACCCCCCCCCCCCCATCACCCCTTCCAACACCCATCTCAGATCCCCCACAAACAACCTCCTACATGCCTACACAACATGTAATTGAGCACAGAAGAGTAAAAACCATGAACGCATTTAAAGTTTTTTTGTTTGTTTGTTCTCTACTCATATTTATTATAGCCCAAAACATGACATAACAACAACTTCCTTTTGCATAACATCACTGCAGCTCAACAAAAGGGGCACTTCATCCATGCGAGCACGGCCTCAGGTCAGGAGGGAGATTCGGCCAAACTGGAAACTGAGGTAGTGAAGCTGAACAGGGGATGTAATGTCCAGTGTCTACAGTTCTACAATTTCCACAGTGGAGCTGAGTCAGATGAACTTAATATCTGGATAAGAGAGTTTGAAGATGAACAGGACACCACAGGAACTCCTCGTCTCATGGGGCAGATTACTGGTAATGTCCAATTATTAACAACAACTGAACCATTCATGTTATAATTTATTTATCTGTTGTGTGCTACATTCATTTCCCCTTTTGCATGATGTAATACTGAAACTGTGAAACTAAGTAAATCAAATGTTTTTACTACAGGTTCACCAACATCTCAGTGGAAGCTCCACCATGTTTCTTTGAATGCCACCAAGCCCTTCCAGGTTGTTTTTGAAGCTCGCAAAGGAGCAGGAAGCTCTACTGGAGGATTCTCTGTCGATGACATCAATCTCTCAGAGACAGAGTGTCCACATGTTGTCATACAGATCGATGACCTGGAGAATCGTTTGAACACAAGCAGCTTTGGAACCAGAATCTACAGTCCACGACAGTACTCTAAAGACGGCTATGCATACCGTGTAGCTGTTATACTTTACGAAACATATGTTGGAATGGCTGTGCAGCTCTTGTCTGGTGAATTTGACGACCAACTGCAGTGGCCTTGCCTCCAAAGACAAATGATTTTCCAATTGCTGGATCAAACCCCTAACAGGCAACAGCAAATGTCAAAGCAACAAACTTTCATTTCTGTTAGAACTCAAGTGACAGCTAGTGGTGAGTCTACAACAAGATTTTGACATTGTAAAGAAACTGAGTTAGTAAAATTAGATAAAATATTTATTCTGAATTCATCTCTGCAAATGTCAAAGCAACAAACTTTCATTTCTGCAAGTGGTTAGTCTCCAACTAAATGTGGACATTTTGAAGAAAACTTCTAGGTAAAAAATACATTTCTTTTATTCTTATTTCATGTTTATGTCATATAAACAGGTTCCTCTGTCTGGGACAATCCCAGAGAGACTGGAAGTGGAGTTTTTTATGAAAATGATGAGTTAGTCTATGGTGGAATTCTATACGGGTACTCACGTTTTACAACCTTGGAAGAACTGCAAACCAGAGAGTTCCTCAAGGGAGGAAGTGCCATTTTCATGTTTAACTTTGAAGGTAGGTTATATGCCGTAATGATGAAACTGTTGCAAATTACCCTGATAATATTACAATACCTTATTTTGTCTTATCTACAAAACCTGTCAACGTTCTTGGGGTACAAACTATTAAGTCTCTGATATATTAGTTATTATTTTACACTCACAGAAAACATTTTGCCAATGGGGTGGGGGGGGATTACAGTGTAAGGTTAATAGTCAAAAGTGCATGTTTAGATTGTCCAGGGATGGCTCAACCTAACCTGACTCTGCCAGATAGATTTGCTCCGCATATCCATCTGGAAACCTTCCGTTGAAGTAATTTTGGGAAGGGGCGAAAATACTGGTTAGCCGATTGGCCTATGTTGGTGATAGACGGGCCAAATAAACCAATCAGATTTGTCGTCGCTCGTAACAGAGCGACGACGAAAACACAACCACAAGCCAAGCTACTCTTGCTGCTGCAGGTAAAGGCTCGTTAGCTCAGCAAAGAAATACTCTGTAATGCCGATAAAACTTGCTCGATAGCCGCGCTAACGCTAGTTTCATCGGCTGAAGCCGCCATGTTCTTTAGACTGAACTGTCGCGTTTCTTGTTGCGTCACACCTCAACCCGCCTCAAAGCCAACGCTGATTGGACGTTCGTTTGGTGAACGGCTCCAAATTTTCTTTAACGGAGAGTAGCCAGACTGATCTGCGAGTGAAACCTTGAAAGCTCGCGAGATCAGGATGGTCTCACGAGGCTAGGCTCAACCACCCCTCACATTTTAACTTCAAAGTGCAACATTTTGCTTTCTGGATCTCTGGACTCTGTCTTGTCATTCATTAGGTTGGAGTGTAGGGAAAGTGGAGATATGCTAAAAAGATTATTTCACTGACATTGCATTTTCTTTTTCTATGTTTGCTTAATGTTAGATCTCACACCATTGATCAATGGAACTAGCCTACCTTGTCCTCAGTTAAGACCAGTGAGCATAACAAATCCTCCCCCGAATCTGGATGAAACTCCATGCTCAGCACGGTAAAAAAACGATTGTCAAATTACTGACACCTTGGGTCTAACAAGTTTGCATTTTCAGACAAAGTTATAAAGATTATTGATAATCATTTGAGACTATAGAGAGCTCTTAGAAATGTTGTTGAATAATGCTGTGATTTTCATAGAGTGTCCCCACCAACCAGTCCACCTTCTACAACACCAGTTTACAGGTATTCATATATTTGGTTACATATTATTTTGTCAAATGTATATACATCGTAAAAAAATATGATGTATCCTGTTTATTTCAATTCAATTCACTTTTTCACTTTTGGGGAAAACTTTCTGAAACTTTACATTAAGGCTGGTTCACACGGCAGGATTTTTAAAATAGTTGGCCGATTTTCAAAGCCTGAGAGACACCACACGTAACGATAAAAAATCCTTAGATGAAACAGGTTTGGTCGTACAATGTGGTGTCCGGTCAGACGACAAGCTCAACACAACACACATGAACAGATTTTTCTTAAGATCATTCCGAAATCCGACAGGGAATCTTATGAATCCTCTCAAGATCAAACGTGAGAATTTAGATGCAATCTCTAACCAAAATAAGGTCCTGAAAAGGATTGGAGTAGAACAGGTCAATATTGGTTGAAAAACAGTCTAATTATAATTTTTCCCAAACTAATTTTATTTGTAAATCTCAAGCAATTGCTCCTTTTTTACATGGAAATATATTACAATGTTTGTAATTTGATGAAAAACACTATTCAGGAACATTTTGTCAATCCATGATCGTGATCAGAAAGTGGATCTGCTCAGCAGAATATACAGTATAGTAACTTTCTCCAGAATAGACCTGCAAATTTGATATGTTTATTTTTAAATGAAAGAAAACAAGGTTGGCATGTTTTGATGTCTTGCCCTAAATTACATCTACTGATGTCTCTGCTTCAACTAGGATGTTGTGTAACACCACCAGAAGGTGGTGCTGCGTCATAGGGCGCAGGTTCGCATGTCAACGTCACCGCCATATTGTATGTGGCAGAAAAAAGTTGAGTTCTGTTATTGTGAAAGTGGATCAGAGAAGATGCCTCATCCCTGTGCTGCATGGAAATGTATTCTGGCTGATTTCTCTACTTGTATCTGCCTTCTATAAACTAAGGCTGCACCATTTTGCAAAACTGGACACACTAAAGCTGCAGAGTGGTAACACAGGCTATATATATATATATATATATATAAATATATATATATATATATATATATATATATATATATATATATATATATACACACACACACACACATAAATATATATATGTATATATATATATATATATTTGTATGTGTATGTGTTATGAATATAAGGATAAATTTGTGTGTGTATGTGTTATGAATATAAGGATCACTTTGTTAAATCTAAACATGGTGGTCTTCATTATTTCATAAAACCGTGTCACATGTGAACCTTTAGGAACAGACTTTTTGGGTGAGTATTAAAGAGGTAAAATTAATAATATGAGAAAAAAAAGTCGTACATCAAAGTAAAAATATACAAACAAACACAAAAGTGATATTGTGACGATAAAAACGTCATATCATGAGAATTAAGGGGGGACATTTCCAGAATAATCACAGTTTGCAGAATTATTTCACTCCTGGAGTAATAGGGCCAGGTTAGATTATTTTAAATACTTTTATTCTTTAGGAGAATAAATTCAGGAGAATGAAGCTAAAGGGATACAAAGATAAACTTGTAATATTCCACAAAAAAAAATACTACGAATACAAAGTATATTCAGAGATTAAAGTCCCTCTGATACTGTTTAAGTGACTGAGTAACTGCAGATTTGCCACATTTAAGATGGCGGACGCTCTGACGCATCGCAGCATAGGCAGAACCCACCCAATGACGCGCCTCCTCTTATATTATGTCTATGGTCTGCCCCAGGACAACTGTGGCTAAAATGTAGCTCACCACTGTCAACGTGTGAATGTGTGCATGAATGGGTGAATGGATGATTGTAGAAATATGAAACACTTTGGAGTCCTCGGACTTGTTAAAGCACGATGAGTGCAGGCCATTAACCGTTTACCATTTGTGAGAAAACGATAGACTCAGTACTAACTACTTCAGTGGCATCTTCTAGGAGACAAAGATAGCTAAGAAGATTAGTGCTGAACCAGTCTCCAAGTCTACAGGATGAGACATACAATTAGTCGCAGAAAAGTTCAGCCCGTAGCTATGTCAAGGAGAGAAATAGGGTTAATCGCTGAAAGACATTTTCAAAAAATCTGTCTAGTGAT